>NC_069007.1:6939228-6944295 GCF_001194135.2 Octopus bimaculoides
GGTCAAACACTATAATTCAGAGGCCATGGAATGACGATATGTGACGATGTGAATGTTCCGAGTCCTCTCCCCACCCGCCTTTCGCGGGAGCGCATTTTTTTTTTCATATTCGTTCAGAGCAAGTCGTTTTACATCTATTACACTATTTTTCTTTTGTTTCTTAGCTCCGGTGAGGCGTCTCGGAACATTCAAGATGCGAATGTTCCGAGGGCTCTCCCCACTCCCCAGTGCGCGTTTTTTCCTTCATATTCGTTCGCAGCAAGTTGTTTTACACCTATCAGAATATTTTATTTTTTTTATTTCCCACCGGGTCAACCCCTTTAGTTTGACCGCGATTTCTTGCCGCTCACTTTGATTTCATGATCACCAAATGTTCGTCCCTCTGATGGCAAATGAAAGAATTACTATTATTTTCATCATTATTATAATAATTCTTTTTCAATAACTATCAAAATGCAGAGGGGCTCTGATCAATTAAAATCAATTTGAAGTTATGACACTGTTGACCATCACAGAAATCTAATTGTTCTAACCATAACCAGCTCCCGTTCCATCTTCAGAAACTGGATTCTTACAATGTACAGCTGTGTCTGTTTGGTGCTCAAACCGAATGGCTACTCAGCACAATTTTTTTTTAATCACACACTCTGGCAACAATAACACCTCTCGTTTTTTGACTCAATGTTTTGGCATTGGGGTGTTTGCTGTAGAGGATGGAACTGCTGAGAGACAGCATAGCTGACCCCGGGACATGAGAGTAGTGTTTGCATTGAGGAACAATGGTCGCTGTTATGGGTGTTAAGACACATCGGATACGAAAGTGATTGGCACCATTCTGCGAGAGTAACAGTAAGATGTACTGATTCAGAGAAATGTTTGTATGTTTCAACTCACATCTGGAGAAGTTTAGTCGATGTAGGAGAGATGGTTCATTTATTTGACAGAGGGTTCAGTTTAGGTCCTTGGGGTCAGGTTCAATCCAGGTCCACAGGTGGATAAAAGCAGGAAGAAATTGCAAAATGAGTGATCCCTATGATTTAGACATTAGCTGGGTGAAAAATGGGGAGCCTGCAGCTATCTTAATGGCTAAATGAGGACTTTTCAAAGATATATAAAATTTGAGAGAAAATCCTTTAACTGGAATATATTTTTGTTGATATAACTTTATTTAAAACTTAACTTTTCATGTAATTGTGAATTTTATAAATATCTATTATATTACTTTA
Source organism: Octopus bimaculoides (assembly GCF_001194135.2). Lineage (NCBI taxonomy): Eukaryota > Metazoa > Mollusca > Cephalopoda > Octopoda > Octopodidae > Octopus > Octopus bimaculoides. The sequence goes on from NC_069007.1 coordinate 6,940,455, forward strand.
TTGACACTTCTTTAAAATAATCATAATCGTGTTTATAAAAGAAATCTGAAAAAGAAATTTTTTAAAAAATTGCAGTGGAGGTGCTTACTTTGAAACTAATACCAAAAAAAAAAAAAGTTCCAGTCTTCTGTTTTGATGACATTACTCTGCAGAAAATATTTTCAACTCTTATGCATACCTCATGTAAATATAACATCTACATACAAATTTGGAATACTGAAATGAGCAGATGTGCTTCAAGAGGACACAGATTCGATTTTAGCCTTATCTACATAATATACGAATATATATGTTTATATATACATGAAAATGTGTGTATAAATATATGTTTTATTGTGTATACATTTATCTCCATATGTGCTGTTTTTAAATGGGCATAATCATCATACAATCAAGGTGGTTTGTCTCCAATCTTGTGTGAGAAACATGTCTGGTTATGGGGAAATATTTCCTTGCTTGGAAATATGGGGGTTGGTGATAGGAAGGGCATCCGCCCGTAGAAAATCTACTTCACACAAGCATGGAAAAGTGTGAAAGGATGATGACATGTACGCACACACACACACCTTGAATTTAGTTTTCATGTCTATTCACACCTATGTCAGGAATATTGGTTAATGACTAAAAGTGCACAATTATGAATACAAGCAACTGAAGTTGGGATTACTCCAAAAGATCTCTGGAGTAACAGTACTCAGCAGGGTGCATGCTTTCGAGATGAGTGAGTCTCTCCAGATTAAGATACGCGTTTTCCACATTGAGAAGTCATAGCTCAGGTTCAATAAATTTGTGATTAGGATGTCACAAGAAAGGACTGCAAGAAATGGTAGGAGACTTAGGATAATACCAAAACGAAGTTGGTTGGATGATATCCATAGACCAAGTTGGTCATACTTCAGAATCCTGCCAGAATGTCTAATGATGATTGGATTAGATAGGACCCTATAGAGGAGATGATTGTTCCAGGGGTAGGGACAGAGAGGAATGATGAATAGATGGATCTTGGCATTAGCATTTCTTCTGAAAATGTTTGTTTAGCTAAATCACCACAAGAGAATGATCTCTCACAAATACTGCACAGATTGTGGTTTCTTATCTGTATGAACGTGTTTGTGTTAATTTCAGAAAAGCTCTATCAGATAATGAAGCACCATAGACATCACAGGGATATGGTTTCTATCCTGTATGAATGCACTTGTGTCTTGTTAAGAAATTGCTTTGAGAAAATGTCCTACCACAAATATCACAGTGATATGGTTTCTCTCCTGTATGAGTACGTTTGTGTCTTGTTAAAGCACCACATTCAGCAAACGATTTACCACAGATATCACAGTGATATGGTTTGTCTCCTGTATGAATGCGTTTGTGTTTAGTCAAATCACTACTTCCAGCAAATGATTTATCACAGCTGTCACAGTGATACGGTTTGTCCCCTGTATGAGTACGTTTGTGTCTAGTTAAAGCACCACTTACAGAGAATGATTTACCACAGATATCACAGTGATGGGGTTTCTCTCCTGTATGAATGCGTACATGTCTTGTTAAGGCATCACTTTTTGGGAAGGATTTACCACAGACATCACAATGATATGGCTTCTCTCCTGTGTGAATGCGTCTGTGAGTTTTGAGATCACACTTTTGAGAGAAGGACTTTTTACAAATATCACAGTCATATAATGACTTTCCTGTTAATTTTGGCATCTCTCAAGAAAAAAATATAAATCCTCTCAGTTTTTCACAAAATTATTTTTCTACGGTTCTTCCTCTATCACCAGAAAACATGGATATTAAGGGAGTATTTCCTTTTTATACAATCACTGGAGCACAAAGCACTCCTCACAGCCGCAGGTTCATGAGACGGTTGTAATCTGTAAACAGTTTTGAATGGGAACCAGAAAGAAAAGTATGAACACGCAATGTGCACATGCACACTGAATTCATAAAACGGAAGAGTAGAAGAAAAAAATATGCAATGTCAAAAGTTATATGATGGTCTGCACGCTTGTACGACACCACTATCATGTAGTCTTGCTGTCATTTTCTTGTTTTATATATATAATTTTTAATCACAAGGAATACGTCTCTGGTGTATTTCCACCAACAGATCTTTGTTTCTATCTGAAGATGCTGTGAACTCCTATGTGTAGATTTATCCAAGGCTAATTAGAATATAGAACTTGCACCCATTCCACACAGTGAAGCTGAGAAATATTCCTATTAATCCCAGTTCAGAAGAAATAGTTTACAGTAATTCCTGAAAGATTTACATAAAGAAGGTTACATCTTCCTTTAAGCATGATACAATGATAGGAATGGTGTATCAGAAGTTAAGAATTCTCTTCAGTCAATGTCATCTGATGTTCTGAAATAATAGAGAAACAGAATAAGATAGGGAGGATAGTGAAGAAAATGAGATTCAACAGTGGAAATTTTACTTTATTTCTATATTGACAAATTGTAGATGTTAACTTTCACATGAACAAATGTACTCAATGTATTTTACTATCTCCAAGATTGTGAGATGTATATATAACAATGCAGTGTTATATCATCATTTAACGTCCATTTTCCATGCTTGGCATGGGCTGGACAGTTTGACTGAGGACTGCACCAGGCTCCAATCTGATTTGCCAGGTTTTCTACAGCTGAATACCCTTCCGAACACCAACAACTCCAAGAGTGTAGCAGGTGCTTTTTACGTGCCACCAGCATGGGGGCAAGTCAGGTGGCACTGGCATCGACCCCACTCGAATGGTATTTTTTATGTGCCACACACACATATATATATATATCAATTAGAAAATGGAGGATAATATGCTGAACTTGCAGAGTATTACACTTGGTATAACACTAGTGTAACAATAATTGGGTACCCTCCCAGCAGTATATTGGATAGATACTATCCCTTAGTGGGTTGAATCCTCAACCCCTAACTCTCTTGCATTATATATATATATATATATATATATATATATATATATGTATATATACTAGCAGTATAGCCCGGCATTGCCCAGGATTAAGCTAGGATTATTAAGTGATCAAGTGCTTTATTTCAAACCAAAATAAATAACATCGACATCAGATTTGAGTGAAATCCGTTGAAATTGGTTTGGCAGAAAATGGTTTGCTGGCAATTTGATTGTGAAATCCCATAAGGAATTAGTTTATTGGTTATTGACTGTTAGCGCTCCACTGGCATGGGTGCCAGTCATCAAATTTGGTTCGATTTCGATTTCACTTGCCTCAACATGTCTTCGCAAGCAGAGTTTAGTGTCCAATGAAGGAAAGGTTGGCACAGGTACCAGTCGTCAAATTTGGTTCGATTTCGATTTCACTTGCCTCAACATGTCTTCGCAAGCAGAGTTTAGTGTCCAATGTAGGAAAGGTACACATAAGTGGGCTGGCTACACCCCTGGCAAAGGCCACAGGTTATGGTCTCACTTGGCTTGCCGGATCTTCTCATGCACAGCATAAGCATATTTTCAAAGGTCTAGGTCACTAGTCATTGCCTTGGTGAGGCCTAATGTTTGAAGGTCATGCTTCACCACCTCATCCCAGATCTTCCTGGGTCTACCTCTTCCACAGGTTCCCTCAACTGCTAGGGTGTGGCACTTTTCACACAACTATCCTCATCCATTCTTGCCACATGTCCATACCAGTGCAATCGTCTCTCTTGCACACCACAACTGATGCTTCTTAGGTCCAACTTTTCTCTCAAGGTACTTACACTCTGTTGAGTATGCACACTGACATTACACATCCATCGGAGCATACTGGCTTCATTCCTTGCAAGCTTACGCATGTCCTCAGCAGTCACGGCCCATGTTTCACTGCCATG
>NC_069007.1:6944798-6947528 GCF_001194135.2 Octopus bimaculoides
GATGGAAACTGAAAGAAGCCTGTCGTATATATGTATATGTATATATATATATATGTGTTTGTGTGTCTGTGTTTGTCCCCACCACCATCGCTTGACAACCGATGCTGGTGTGTTTACGTCCCAGTAACTTAGCGGTTCGGCAAAAAGAGGCCGATAGAATAAGTACTAGGCTTACAAAGAATAAGTCCTGGGGTCGATTTGCTCGACTAAAGGCGGTGCTCCAGCATGGCCGCAGTCAAATGACTGAAACAAGTAAAAGAGTATATATATACATCGTAGAATATATTAATTTTGTGTATGTGTGTGTATATATATATATATATGCATATATAAAGCACTTGTGTATGTATAAACGTAGGTGTGTGTATTGTGCATAAGTAAATAGATAATATCTATCTATGTGTGTGTATCTTTCATCATTTACTTGTTTCAATTTTTAGACTGCAGCCATGCTGGAGCACTTCCTTGAAGAATTTTAGTTAAACAAATTGATCCCAGCACTCTTTGTATTTTTTTAAAGCTAGTACATTGGACTCGCAAATTTAGTGGAATTCCAGGTAGGCTAATAGAGTTGGTAAATTTTGTTCATGATACACACACTGAAGTTTGCTGGAAATACAGGGTGCGTAAGGTATTTGAAGACCTACCTTTTTGGGGTCATTGCTGCACTTTTTGCTAACTCTGTATAATCTTTGTTTCAGAAAATAATAATGCCAGACCCTCAGCTTACTCAAGAAATGAAGAGGCATGCTGCTATTGTGGTTATAAAGGCTAAGCATAGCGATTTAGATATATTTCGATTTTTAAAAGTTGCCAGAACTTTTGTCTGCAAAGTTTGGAAGGAATTAGAGACTGAAGATGGAAATGTATCACCAGTATCAAGGTATAAAAAGCATTCTAAACGCCCTGAAACCATCAGAACAACTGAATTTATCCAGCAAGTTCAACAGCCCATTGATTACAATCCCAGAAAGTCCATGAAGTTAATTGTAAAAGATCTCCAACTGTCAGAAGGAACAGTCAGAAATGTTGTCCACGAAGACATCAGATATAAGTCTTATATGATGAGGAAAGGTCAATTTGTCAGAAAAAGCAAAAGAAAATCACTACATCAGATCTAAAAGGCTCTTAAACAAACTGAAAAATCCAGCAGAAGAGGATTTGATTTGGTTTTTCTCAAATGAGAAAAACTTCAACCAACATCAAAAAGTTAACAGAAGAAATGACAGATGGTTATGTGCAGACCCTTCTGAAGTTCCAAGTGTTACGCATATAAAATTTCCTGCAACTGTCAATAGTTTTAGGGGTTGTCAGCAATGAAGGGCATGTGATGTCTCCTTACTTCTTTCCACAAGGCCTTAGCGTTAAGTCTGCCACCTACATTGAGGTCCTGAAAATAATTGCTAAACCCTGGATAGACAGTGTATGCAATGGAAGGCCATATGTGTTTCAGTAAGGCTCTGCATTATCACACATGGCTCTAGTAACACAGGAGAGGATGGCTGAAAATTTTCATGATCACACAACCCCTAACATTTGGCCTCCTAATTCCCCAGATCTCAATTCATTGGACTATTATATGCGGACCATTGTTGAGAGAGGGGTCAATGAACACGCCCATAACACCAAAGATTCTTTGAAAGCTGCCATAGTCAGAGTAATGTCCAAACTGAACCAGGACCCCTTGATTCGAGCATGGAGATGATTTAGATCTCATATAGAAGCAGTTGTTGAAGCTGAAGGTAGCTTTATTGAATAAGATTATAGAAAAGAAGGTTTAGTTTTATCTTCATAGCATTTTTTGATAAATAAAGTTATTACCTGTTATTATATATTTTATAAACATAAATCTGACCTCAAATATCTTATACACCTTGTATATTATCTTAAATGTCAGTTTGGCTGACTCAAAGTAGTCAATAGCTTCTTCTACATCAAGGACATAATCAGCAGAAGTCATTCTTCCGAAGGTGTAACACCCAGACTATGAGTAATGGGCAGATAGTATGACACCTGTGATTGAATTGTAAAGGTAAATGGTAATAAGTCATGGGCCTTCAGTGCAGAAGATTTGTGACAGGTGGAAAAATATAAAACAGCTTATGATGAATGTGTAAAGACACAGTACGTAAATTCCAGAGTACAAATAAGCTGAGAGAAAAGTTGCGCTTCAGAGAAGTCAAGGCGTGTTGGCATGGACATGTGATGCATGTGAGAGAGGATGGCTGTGTTAGAATGGACATGTCATACATGTGGAAGAGAATGGCTGTGTTGGTATGGGCATGTCATGTATGTGGAAGACGATGGCTGTGTTGGAATGGACATGTCATACATGTGGAAGACGATGGCTGTGTTGGTATGGACATGTCATGCATGTGGAAGAGAATGGCTGTGTTGGTATGGGCATGTGATGCATGTGGGAGAGGATGGCTGTGTTGGAATGGACAAGTCATGCATGTAGAAGACGATGGCTGCATAGTTACGTACAAAGCGTTCTGAGTTAGTGGAAGACAATGACGAAGGAAAGCTTAAGACAAAGTGGTGAAGGCTGACCAGAAGGTGTCGTATGTCATGGAGAAGATGAGAAAGAATTGTATCAATTAGTGATACATGACGCTGTAGAAGACCTCATTAAACACATTGAAACATGCATTGAAATGAGGGTAATTAAAGAAACTGGTATAGTTATACACACACACACACACACATATATATAAATATATATATATA
>NC_069007.1:6947643-6950618 GCF_001194135.2 Octopus bimaculoides
CTGCTATTTCTGAACTTCGGTATATGGTGAAGCAAATATTTGCTGATCCCTTAATTATGTTTATAAATATATATGAGCTTTTAAATAAGTTCTCCACCAATAATGGTGCTTTCATACCGATGGGCTTGGTAAAAATTATTAATTGTTAATTGATTTATTAATTAATAAATTGGTAATCCTTTACCCTTTTAATTTGTAATAATTATATATATATATATATATATATGCTAGTGCTACTGTGGCTATGAAGTTTACTTTCCAAACCCATTACAGTGATTTGGTGAATGATTAGATGTAAAGCAAGATCAAAATATCCCTTCGTCCTATCTCACCGATGACTTGACAACCTCCCTAGTGCTGGTGCCATGAAAAATACACCCAGTTCAGAGTGGATGCCAAACAAGTGTAGGGTTATGAGGTCTCTTTTTGTCTTGGCTTAAAGGACTTGTCAAACTTTCTAGAGTTAGTGCCATCAGAAAATACATCCGGTGTGCATCATAACGTGGTTGGTGATAGTAAAGGCACCCAGCCACAGAAACCAACTAAAAATAACATGTACAAGCTCTAGTCTATGTAAGTAGTTGCTGGCAAAAAGGACTTGGATCGTGACGACTATCCAATCCATGCCAACATGTACAGCAGACAGAAAATGATGATGATAATGGTGAAACAGAATCAAAATTCATGTCAATATTAATATTTCTTTAGGGAGATGTGGCCTCTCACTTCTTCCCTTCAATCTTCTGCTACTTTTCTCACCCTTTTTTTATCGTTCTTTTCCTATCTTATCTCTCTTTTTCCCTGTTTCTTTGCATTTAAATTTGAATAAAAATCGTTTATTTCTGATAATATGATTCTAAAACGGACTGACATCTGCTTCACATGTGATGTCAGTAAGCCGCTACACAAAATAATTATCGTCGGTTTGTTCCGATAGAAATGCAACAAATACATGTAGATCCAATTAATAAATAATACATTGTGGTTTTCAAAGTTTCTTTTAAATATATAATATCTATATCAACAAAGATACCAATGGTTAATAGGCCTACCCCGGTACATAGGGATGTCCCTCTCTCTGACATTAAATAAGGGTATCTCGTATAATGATCTGTCAGTGGCTCTGATGTGTCCTATTCTGTATCTTTTTCTTTCTTTTATCTTACATAAAACGTCAAAACCAAAACATGTACGCAACTACGCGCGCGCGCACACATACTAGGGGTGCTGAAAAGTTTCTGGCTTTAACGGTGTCGCGAAAGGCCTGGCTGGAGGTTCGACCCTCCCGAGTTCTTCGCTGAAAGACTGCTGTAATAAGTGTGTGAATCTGAGAGGGGAATACGTTGAATAAAATCATAATTAACTGATCCTCGTGTTTTCTTTTACGCAAAGCCAGAAACTTTTCAGCACCACTTGTATATATCATCGAGCAATACGTTACTTTTTCTCACTGATGGACAACTAACCCAAAATATACATTAACGTGTGCGTTCCCCAGATTACATAAACGCACAAATCTGTAAATATTGGTTGCAAATGATGGCACAAGGCCAGAAATGTTTGGGAGAAGGGCTAAGACGATTACATCGATCCCAGTGGACCCCGAAAGAATAAAAGGAAAAGTCAGAAGATAAAGATGACATAAATATATAAATATCTATAATTTATAAAACTTACTTCGATCCTCTTTATGAAGATATCACAATATGTTGAAGGAGTCGCTCCGTGTGTCAGCATATAAATAATACTTAAATAATAATAATATAGATTAAGAGTAAAATAAGTTACATTATTCACTGTGATTTAGATATTACTTTACACAGATAATTACCATTTATATTTAATTAGAGCCCGTTTAATTAGAGTTGTAAAGCAGAACTAATCAAGCACCTGAAACAAAAGCAGGAAACCGACAGGGGAACTAACTCTAGATATACTTTCGACAAACAGTATCGGTGTAGAGATTTCACATTATCCCATTCAGCGATTTCCCATTTACTTGAAATTACGTTCGGTTTAGTAGAGAATAGGTTGATAGCGATTTCTGGCGGCTCCCACTTTCATTTCAGATTATGTGGAGGCGCGCGGCTTAGTGGTTAGGGTGTCAGCATCATGATCGTAAGATTGTGGTTTCGATTCCTGGACAGGGCGATGCGTTGTGTTCTTAAGCAAAACACTTCATTTTATGTTGCTCCAGTCCACTCAGATGGCAAAAATGAGTAACGCTGCGATGGACTGGCGTCCCTTCCAGCTGGGGAACACATACGCCATTGAAACCGGGCCCATGAACCTGGCTAGGCTTTGATAGGGCGCATTTATTATTATTACTTTCATTTCAGATTACCCAACTCAAATCCCGCCCCAAATGTTCGTCGTTCTTGTAACAAATAAAAGTATTATTATTCTGGCTATCATCATTATCATTACTTTTTTTTTCAGCAACTTAAAATTATAATAACTACCAATAAATTGTTGAGGGGCTCTGAATTTAAAATCAGTCTCAAGTTACGGTAATATTGACCATCGCAGAAATCTAATTGTTCTAACCATAACCAGCTCCAGTTCCATCTTCAGAAACTGGATTCTTACAATGTACAGCTGTGTCTGTTTGGTGCTCAAACCGAATGGCTACTCAGCACAATTTTTTTTTAATCACACACTCTGGCAATGATAACACCTCGTTTTTTTACTCAATGTTTTGGCATTGGGGTGTTTGCTGTAGAGCAGGGGTTTTCAAACTGTGGTCCCCGGACCACAGGGGGTCCGTGGATATCAAATACTTTTTATGGGTAATTTGATTTTATATATGTTTTTTAATCGAAATCTTTTAATTAATAATAAACCTATTTGTTAAATACTGTTAAATAAATAAATGTAAAAATATATGTTATTTTAAGCAAATACTTATGTATAAATTTCATAAGCGTTTATAAGAGGGTCCCTAAGGTAAAGCCTGAAACATAAAGGGGTCCGCA
>NC_069007.1:6950628-6952857 GCF_001194135.2 Octopus bimaculoides
ATATATGTTATTTTAAGCAAATACTTATGTATAAATTTCATAAGCGTTTATAAGAGGGTCCCTAAGGTAAAGCCTGAAACATAAAGGGGTCCGCAAGTCAAAAAGTTTGAAAACCCCTGCTGTAGAGGATGGAACTGCTGAGAGACAGCATAGCTGACCCCGGGACATGAGAGTAGTGTTTGCATTGAGGAACGATGTCACTGTTATGGGTGTTAAGACACATCGGATATGAAAGTGATTGGCACCATTCTGCGAGAGTAACAGCAAGATGCATTGATTCAGAGACATGTTTGTATGTTTCAACTCACATCTGGAGAAGTTTAGTCGATGTAGGAGAGATGGTTCATTTATTTGACAGAGGGTGAAATTTAGGTCCTTGGGGTCAGGTTCAATCCAGGTCCACAGGTGGATAAAAGCAGGAAGAAATTGCAAAATGAGTGATCCCTATGATTTAGACATTTAGCTGGGTGAAAATGGGGAGCCTGCAGCCATCTTAATGGTTAAATGAGGACTTTTCAAAGATATATAAAATTTGAGAGAAAATCCTTTAACTGGAATATATTTTTGTTGATATGACTTTATTTAAAACTTAACTTTTCATGTAATTGTGAATTTTATAAATATCTATTATATTACTTTATTGACACTTCTTTAAATTAATCATAATCATTTTTAGAAAAGAAATCTAAAAAAGAAATTAAAAAGAAAATTGCAGTGGAGGTGCTTACTTTGAAACTAATACAAAAAAATGTTCCAATCTCCTGTTTTGATAATAATTACTCTGCTGAAGATATTTTCCTACATGAAAAAGCTTGTGTTTAGCTAAATCTTCACTACAAGAGAATGACATATCACAAATTTTGCATCAGCATGGTTTCTCACCTGTATGAATGTGTTTGTGACAGATAATGATTCACCAAAGACATCACACTGATATGGTTTCTATCCTTTAGGAATGCATTTGTGCCTTGTTAAGAAACCACTTTGGGAAAATGTTCTGCCACAGATATTACAGTGATATGGTTTCTCACCTGTATGAGTACGTTTATGTCTTGGTACAGTACTGCTGTGAGAGAATGATTTACCACAGATATCACACTGATATGGCCTTTCTCCTGTATGAATGCGCTTGTGTCTTGTTAAGAAATCAGTTTGAGAGAATGTTCTCCCACAGATATCACAGTGATATGGTTTGTCTCCTGTATGAGTGCGATTGTGTCTTCTTAAAGCACCACTTATAGAGAATGATTTACCACAGATATCACAGGGATATGGTTTCTCTCCTGTATGAATGCGCACATGTCTTGTTAAGGCATCACTTTTAGGGAAGGATTTGCCACAGACATCACAGTGATATGGCTTCTCTCCAGTATGAATGTCTTTGTGAATTTTGAGATTGCATTCTTGGGAGGACTTTTCAAATATGCCACAGTCATATGGTTTTTCTGTCACTTTTGGCATCTCTCAAATAATAATATCTATCTTCTCAGTTTCTTACCAAATTAATTCCTATGATTCTTCCAATATTACCAGAAAACATGGAGATTAAGTGTGTTTTTACTTCTTTCATTTTTATATTTTAATTATGAAAATTTCTCCAAAATTATTGCAGAGAGATAATTTCATCAAACAAGATATTTGTGGCTATCCGAAGATGCTGTGAACTCATATGTAAATTCATCCAAGCTTAATTAGAATACAGAATCATCTTTAACACATTCCACACAGTGAACCTGAGAAATATTCCTATTAATCCCAGTTCAGAAGAAATAGTGTACAGTAATTCATCAAAGATTTATATAGGCAGGGTTACATCTTCCTTTAACCATATGATGATGGGAATGATGTATCAGAAGAATTCTCTTCAGTCAATGTCATCTGATGTTCTGAAATAATAGAGAAACAGAATAAAATATGGAGGATAGTGAAGAAAATGAGATTCAACAGTGGAAATTTTACTTTATTTCTATATTGACAAATTGTAGATGTAAACTTTCACATGGACAAATGTACTCAATGTATTCTTCTATTTCCAAGATTGCAAGATAAATATATAGGTGTTTCCTGTCTATCTATCTATCTATCTATCTATCTATCTATCTATCTATCTATCTATCTATCTATATGACAACCATTACCTGAATATATATTTTTGTTCTTTCAATCTACAGAGAAATGGCTAAAATTTGCCCATATGTTACATATATATTATATGATATCATATGTATA
>NC_069007.1:6953344-6953597 GCF_001194135.2 Octopus bimaculoides
TATATATATATATATATATATGCGTATGTATGTATGTATGTATACACACACATACAAACACACACACACATACAAACACACACATACATACTTACACACACACACTCACATACATACACACACACTCTCTCGCTCTACCTATCTGTCTATCAATCTATCTATCTGTCTGTCTAGCTCTCTCTCTTTCTCTCTCTGTCTCACTCTTTCTCTGTATATATATATATATATATATATATATATATATATATATATA
>NC_069007.1:6954788-6955223 GCF_001194135.2 Octopus bimaculoides
AATGAACGGCTTACATTTATATTGAAACAGAAAAAGGATCATATGTGGAGTCATACGAAACTTGATATGCTAGAAATAACAGCTAAACGCGGACAATCCAAATCTTGCATTGGTCCAGATGGACTATATGTAAATAAATATGAAGGAAAAAATGCGCTTTGGCAAACGGGGTTAGGGTTAGGGTCGGGGTTAGGGTTAGGGTAAACCTAACCCAACCCTAACCCTGACCCTAACCCTAACCCCGACCCTAACCATAACGAGATTTGGCTGTTATTTCTAGCATGTAAATAGCCTGCTTGGTGGGAGTGGGGGAATTGACATTTTTCAAACAATTTTTTTTCAGAAACGGAATCTATAGACTAAAACGTGGGATTCCGTAAAAAATAAATAAATAAATAAGTGGGGGAAAGGTTCAGATTACATATAGTCCATCTG
>NC_069007.1:6955323-6967331 GCF_001194135.2 Octopus bimaculoides
ATATATATATATATATATATATATATGAACCTGGGCATGGCTGTGTGACTCAGAGATTTGTTTTGCAAGTATGTAGTACCAGGTTCAATCCTATTGTGTGACATCTTAGGCAAATCTCTCTCCTACCATAGCCTTGTGAATTGGGAGCTTGGGTGGCAGGGAAACTGTGTAGAAGCCTTGTGTGTGTATATGTATGTTGTTGTTGTTGTCGTTAATTTTGGGTCTTTGCTTGTTACTTTGCTAGTTGTTCCTTTATTCTTCCACTTGTTCTTGTCGTTTCTATTCAGGTCTTCCAGAGAGAATACACATACGATTCTTCTGAGGAAATGGTCAAAATTCTCTACAATAAACAAACCCCAGCTATTGAAGAACTCTTCAGTACAGAAAACGTCCAGGTTTGTCGCATTCACATTCTGTCTTCTCTTTTAACTACCCCAGATCTTCTCCTTTGAAAGCTGTTCCATAAGATTGCTGTACCCTCTCTGTTCTTTTAGGCTTCTATTACTTTCAGTGGTGGAGGCGCAATGGCCCAGTGGTTAGGGCAGCGGACTCGCGGTCATAAGATCGCAGTTTCGATTCCCAAACCGGGCATTGTGAGTGTTTATTGAGCGAAAACACCTAAAGCTCCACGAGGCTCCGGCCGGGGATGGTGGCGAACCCTGCTGCACTCTTTCACCACAACTTTCTCTCACTCTTACTTGCTGTTTCCGTTGATCGGATGAACTGGAACCCTCGACGTCGTAAGTGACGGAGTGCGAACAACTTTCAGTGCTTTAGAATGTGGCCATGCTGGGGCACTGCCTTAAAAGGTTTAGTCAATCATATGGACTTCAGTAAGGTTGTGCGATCTACTTCATAAAATGTAGATGCATAAGGAACACATCCACTTCAAAAGACAACTGACATGTTTAAAATAGCCTTAAATGAAAATGTTGCTACTAAATTTTATATAGGCACAGGCATGTCTGTGTGGTAAGAAGCTTGCTTCCCAACGTGGTTCCAGGGTCAGTCCCACTGCATTGCACCTTGGGCAAGTGTCTTCTACTATAGCCAAAGGCCAACCAAAGCCTTGTGAATGGATTTGGTAGACGGAAACTGAAAGAAGCCCATCTTATATATATATATATATATATATATATATATATATATATATACATACATATATGTGTCTTTGTGTGTTTGTTCCCCCTCACCACTACTTAACAACTGGTGTTGGTGTGTTTGCATCCCTGTAACTTAGTGGTTCAACAAAAGAGACTGATAGAATAAGTACCAAGCTTAAAAAAAGTACTGGGGTTGATTCATTCGAGTAGAACCCAGCATGGCCACAATCTAATGGCTGAAGCAAGTAAAAGGATAAGAAAAAACAGATATATGGGAGCAGTGCCATGCAATGGGACTGAACCTGGTACCATCTGGTTGGGTAGCAAGCTTCTTACCACACAGCTATGCCAAGGCATTCTGCAACTGAGAGTAGAGCTTTCCATTTGAATGGTTCTATAATACTTTCAGATGTTAAAACATATCTATTTGAAACTAAAATCTGCAATCTTCCATTTTAACTAACAGCATTCTAACATTCGTCTTTCATCATCACCCCCAGCAACTTTCTCATCTTTGATGCTATCATCATCATCATCATCATCGTTGTTGCTCTCAGCATTGTCATTGCTGTGGTCAACTTTGTTTTTCATCCCTTCGAGGTCAATATAACAAGGTACCTGCCAAATATCAGGGAGCAGTATAATCAACTGTTTCCCCTCCCTTGAAATTTTCAATCTTGTACTTATATTAGAAACGATTATAAAACTCCTGGTTCAAGACTGACCGGAGATTAAACAAGTGAAAACATCCATTAAAAAAAATAAGTTTGAAAAGTTGCTTTAACTGTCCTAATAATTTGTCTAAAATCTTTTAGTTTCGACATGTCTGACTGGTTCTTTTGCAGACACAGGCTTGGAATAATGTTAGACCAAGAAATATGGCAGATGGACTTTGTTGCTGCAGCGCAGGTTGAAACCCAGCCATAATAATTATAATAATAATAAAGGTTAATCCTTTGGATAGCAGCCTACCTGAGATTGGCTCTGGTTCTATGATACAAAGTTACCGTTTTAAAGTGATTTAATTAAAATTTTGTATCAAAATTCCATGTTTGCTTCAGTTCCATGCACCAACTTAATAATGAGAAAGTTATTTTATTAATTCTTTATTATTTTCAAATTTAACTGAAACAAAAGAGTGAAGGATTCCAAGGTACACAATTGGAAGATTTTTTTTTTCTTTTTATTGCAGGAGCTCTCAGCTTTACATAACCAATACCAAAGAGTTAAAGGTCTGCTGTATGAACCATCTTCAGTTGAATTCCAATCCATAAACATGCTTGAGATAAATCCAGCCACCAATATTATGAAGTGAGTAACAATCCACCCACACCTTGGCATGTGTGTGCCCACCACCACCATCTTCCCTTTCTCTTTCCATTCTCTCTCCATCTGAGGCAGTGGAGGCGCAATGGCCCAGTGGTTAGGGCAGAGGACTCGCGGTCATAGGATCGCGGTTTCGATTCCCAGACCGGGCGTTGTGAGTGTTTATTGAGCGAAAAACACCTAAAGCTCCATGAGGCTCCCGCAGGGGGGGGTGGCGAACCCTGCTGTACTCTTCCACCACAACTTTCTCTCACTCTTTCTTCCTGTTTCTGTTGTGCCTGTAATTCAAAGGGGTCAGCCTTGTCACACTGTGTCACGCTGAATATCCCCGAGAACTACGTTAAGGGTAAACGTATCTGTGGAGTGCTCAGCCACTTGCACGTTAATTTCACGAGCAGGCTGTTCCGTTGATCGGATCAACTGGAACTCTCGACATCATAAGCGACGGAGTGCCAACACACACATTTGGATTTTCCACCAATATCCATTGGTAAAATATGTGTGTGTGTGTTTGTGTGCGAGTGCGTGCATGCAGGCAGGTGTGGCTAGAAGCTTGCTTACCAACCACATGGTTCCGGGTTCAGTCTCACTGCATGGCACCTTGAGCAAGTAGTTTCTAATATAGCCACGAGCTGACCAAAGCCTTGTGAGTGGATTTGGTTGACGAAAACTAAAAGAAACCGATCATCCCACCTTTGCTTCACTTATAAAACATATCCAGTACTATATTATTCTGGACACATAAAAACCTTCTCAGTAGAAAGAGGTTTGACTGCTATATCTAGCAGATCCTACAACCATGTAGCATCTCTATTGGCTCATAAATTTCTAGTGCAAGAACGGCCATTAATGCTAAAATGCAGAGTTAGTTTAATTTTTCTTCTTTGCTTAATTTCCTTTACATTTTGTCTTCTAGAATCTTAGAAAAATTCCAAGCAGAGAAAGAAAGTTCAACTAACGTGAGTATTTCCTTATTTTACACCTTCTTAATGAATGTTTCTGGGTTACCTTGTGTGTCCCCTGTTTTCCAGTCAGTAAACCATGTCCTGATGTGTTATTAAGCCTGGCTCTCTGTTAGATACGATGAGTATTCCAGTTGACACAATCAACTGAACGGCTTGTCTGGGAAATTAACATGGAAGTGGCCGAGTACTCCACAGCCGTGCATACCTTGTTAAAAGTTCACAAGGAGATTCAGTTTGACAAGCCAACTGCAACTAGGCTGGCCCTTTGAATTACAAAGACGCATGAAGTGTCCTCATCGTAACTTAGCAGTTCAGGAAAAGACCCCGATAAAATAGAATAAGTATTAGGTTTTACATAAAAATAAGGCACATGTGTGGTAAGGAGCTTGCTTACCAACCACATGGTTTCGGATTCAGTCCCACTGCGTGGCACCTTGGGCAAGTGTCTTCTACTATAGCTTCAGGCCGACCAAAGCCTTGTAAGTGGATTTGGTTGACGGAAACTGAAAGAAGCCTGTCGTGTATATATATTTATGTGTGTGTCTGTGTCTGTCCCCCCACCATTACTTGACAACCGTTGTCGGTGTGTTTACGTCCTCATGACTTAGCAGTTTGGTAAAAGACTCCAAGAGAATAAGTACCAGGCTTATAAAGTCTTGGGGGTGATGCTCCCCACATGGCTGTAGTCAAATAACTGAAACAAGTAAAAGAACATGAATCAATTTATCCAACTAAAATTCTTCAAGGCAGTGCTCCAGCACGGCCACAATATAGTGCCTGAAACAAAATATATAAAAGAAAAGGACATAAAGAGCCAAGCATTTTGTCCAACGTGCCAGTACCGCCTGACTGGCCTTGTAGGGTTTTCGAGCGAGATCGTTGCCAGTGCCCCTGGACTGGCTCTTGTGCGGGTGGCACATAAGATGTACCATCCTGAGCGTGACCATTGCCAGTACCGCCTGACTGGCTTTGTAGGGTTTTCGAGCGAGATCGTTGCTAGTGCCCCTGGACTGGCTCTTGTGCGGGTGGCACATAAAAGACACCATTTCAAGCGTGGCCGTTTTCGTGCGGGTGACACGTAAAAGCACCCACTACACTCTCTGAGTGGTTGGCGTTAGGAAGGGCATCCAGCTGTAGAAACTCTGCCAAATTAGATTGGAGCCTGGTGTTGCCATCCGGTTTCACCAGTCCTCAGTCAAATCGTCCAACCCATGCTAGCATGGAAAGCGGATGTTAAACGATGATGATGATGATGATGTACCAACAGTTCTGTCAGCTTATCATCTTTGTAGTTATTTTACCCCCTCTGATGGTCAGTTTTGGTTTAGCTCCCAGATCAGGTTTTCACTTACAAGCAGGCTTGTAATCATAAGCATTTTAACCATGTCCATCTATCTCTCTCTCTTTTTCATCTTGGACAGCGTTCTAGTCATAGCAATGTCGATGTTAAGTGTGGGTCACATGTGGATTGGTGGGCATGACAACACTACATTCAAGCTTATACGTGGTTATGCAACCTGTTAGAAATAGCAGTCAGCTCACCTTCAATGTAAACTATACCATCTTAAAAACAGAAGTACATATAGATTATATGGCTCTCAATACCGATCTGACAGTGTGGGGACTACATTATCCGAATATGTCCTCAGTTTCTTAACACAGCTGGATACTCATCATTTAGTGCCTGTTTTCCAATGCTAGCATGGGTAAGATGGTTTGACTGGGTAATGTTTGTTACCATTATATATTTATCTCTTTACAAAATAATACGTTATTTTTATTTTCCTTCAGAAACACAAGTCGGAAGATGTAAGTATAAATATTTATATTAATCCATATTTGTTGAAGCTGTTCTTGTTTCTTAGCACACACACACACACACACACACACAGAGTGAATGTTGATTGAGTAAATCTGTGACCAAAGGACCCCATCCTCTGTTTGTGTCCAGTATGTCCTATTTTCTGTCTATTCAGTCCACCAAATCCACTCACAAACCTTTCTGAAACTCAGAGAGAATGAAAAGAGAGAAAGCAAGAGTGGCTGTGTGGTAAGTAGCTTGCTTACCAACCACATCGTTCCGGGTTCAGTCCCACTGCGTGGCACCTTGGGCAAGTGTCTTCTACTATAGCCTCGGGTCAACCAAAGCCTTGTGAGTGGATTTGATAGACAGAAACTGAAAGCCCGTCGTAGATATGTGTGTGTGTATATATATATATATGTGTGTGTGTGTGTGTGTGTGTGTGTGTGTCTGTATTTGTCCCCCCAACATCGCTTGACAACCGATGCTGGTGTGTTTACGTCCCCGTAACTTAGCGGTTCGGCAAAAAGAGACCGATAGAATAAGTACTAGGCTTCCAAAGAATAAGTCCTGGGGTCGATCTGCTCGACTAAAGGCGGTGCTCCAGCATGGACGCAGTCAAATGACTGAAACAAGTAAAAGAGAGTATAAAGATATAAGTAGAGAGAAGGAGATGAATATGGATAGGGAGAGATAGGTACGTACAAAGGGAGATAGAAATAGAGATATATCAAGAGGAGGAGTTATAGAGCAAGAGATACAGAGAGGGGGGATTGAAAGAGAGATAAAGCAAGAAAGACAGGGAGAGTGAAGGCAAAAAGACAGAAAAACAGAGGTGAAAGAGGGAGAGTTTTACAGAGAGATAAAAAGAGAGAATGAGAGAATATACCAGGTTGAGTGGAAAGTGAGCAATGTTTTGAACCATGAAGAATTTGTACCAGATTTTTGCAGAGTTTTGAATTTTTTTTAATGATCTTTTGGCAATTGTCTGATAATAGACAAAGACTTGCCCAAATGCATCAATAAATTAACATTGATATTTTTTCATTGTTGCTACAATCATCTGAAATGGAACATAGAGATAGTTATACCAAGGGAGCAATAGAGAGAGGCAGATAGAGAGAGACACTCTTTCTTCGGTGGAGATGACTCTCTCAGAGCAATGGGTGTTTAAATGGCTATGGGGGTCCACCAGAATAAAATAGCAATCGAAGGGGGTCCATGCAAGTATAATAGTAAATTTTACATAGTTCAACCTATACAAGTTAATGTGTGAAAAACAAGATAGGAATTTTGAAAGAAGTATCTATAAAATTAGTTTGGGGGGCCAACAGAATAAAATAGAAATCAAAGGAGTCCATAGATAAAAAATGATTGGGGATTCCTGCTGTCAACAATGGGAGTAAATAAGTGACACCATCAAAGAACCAGTGTCGTTCATTTCCAGTCTTCTGTGAAAACAGGTCCGGCCAAGGGAAAATATTATCTTAATTAGAAACATGTGGATTGATACCTTGAAGGACATCTGGTTGTGAAAAATCTGTAGGTTTGCTAGACACGTAAATTTACTCTCTGTCTCTCTCTTTCTCAATAAGTAAGAATGTTTATTTAGTGTTTCTATTTTTGTCTGTTTCAGTCAATTCTTAGTCGAAGGAAGAAATTAAAGTATCGCTCATACGGCCTCGTTGAAGCTGACGACGTACAACCGAGCACAAGTAGCGAAAGCGCCACATCCACCCGACAACCCAGTACAAGTAGCAGAAACTCTGCATCATACCGCATTCTTCAGTCAGCTGCAACAGCAACAAACACCGATTCCCCAACAACATCAGATGAGGATGTTGGCTAATGCTGTTGTCAGCAGTGTGGGTCACATGTGCATTGGTAGACATGACAATACAACATTCAAGCTAATGGTGGAACCTGTACATGGTCACACAACCTGTTAGAAATGTCAGCCAAATCACCTTCAATGTAAACTCTACCATTTTCAAAAAGTACATATTAGATGATGTGGTTCTCGATACACTGTCTGAAACAGCAAAATACATCAGGGATGGTCACATTCGGAATGCCTTTTATTATAAGCTCTCTTGGATCACAAGTGACTGAGTACTAAAACTAGAAATAGTACTTACATTCCACTCGCCTTGTGTTGGCGTACAACAATATGAGCCAGTTTGCAAAGGATGTCCAATTACTCGTCCTACTGAGTTTGGCAGCTGAATGCTCCTGAAAGCATCATCATTTAACACTTCAAAACATCGCAGTACAACTCTCAATCGATGGTTTAGTCCGGGGGGACGAATCAGTACAACTTTCAATCGACGGTCTGGCCCTGGGGGGACGAATTCTCGATGCATAATACCATATTTCCAGGGGTAACGCTCGTGGTAGGTCTTCCAGATCGCTCATCATCTTCCAAGGACATTCTTCTGAAGTTTAGCACAAAATTTCATGTTGGCTCTTTATTCCTGTCCATGACAAAAATCGCAGACCGCAGCAATGTCACTCGGCACGCGATGTCATGAAGGTCACTGCTAGCTCTCAGTGTGCATGCAACTGAGTGCTGACATCTGTTGGCACGCTACAGAACTAGTCCAGGATCTTTTTCATACTACCTTATATGAGTTATCTCCCCTGTAGCTTGAACTTATTATTGTATACAGTGCTCAGGTGCTGCACTACAACTCCTCAGGAAAAGTAACCAAAACTGCACGAACAATAAATATAGAACAATGCACAGGAAGGGAACGGTGAATCAGTCTACAAACAAAATCTGATGGTTTGGGGCTTCAGGTGTACGGTTGGCGAATTTCAGAAAGCATGGAAGTTTTGAAGGATATACTCTCTTTTATTTGTTTCAGCCATTTGACTGCGGCCATGCTGGAGCACCGCCTTTAGTCGAGCAAATCGACTCCGGGACTTATTCTGTGTAAGCCTAGTACTTATTCTATCGGTCTCTTTTGCTGAACCGCCATGTGACGGGGACATAAGCACACCAGCATCGGTTGTCAAGCAATGCTAGGGGGACAAACACAAACACACATATACATACATATATACGACAGGCTTCTTTCAGTTTCCATCTACAAAATCCACTCACAAGGCTTTGGTCGGCCCGAATCTATAGTAGAAGATACTTGCCCAAGGTGCCACGCAGTGGGACTGAACCCTGAGGTTGGTAAGCAAGCTACTTACCACACAGCCACTCCTGTGATGAATAAATATAATACAACAAAAACTACTCAAGTTGAAAAAAAATTTTTTTTAACTTTTGCTGTTATTTGTTTATTAGTTTTCTCTTTGTTTTTTGTTGTTTTTTTAATTTTGCATATTAAACAAAAAAAGGAACAAAGGAACTAGTAATGGTTAAAAGTTTACCATATCTGATGCCATAAAAGATGCAAAGGTATATTGGAAGTACCCCCAACCCTACAGGTTGTCACCTGCCAGGAGCAGGGAAACGCCAGCAAATAGGGGATGCAACAACATACAACTGTGCATGTTCCCATACCAGACTGGCTCAGGGGCCCGACTATGCATATGGGACCCATGGTGGTGTTTTGAGATTTTGATTTTTTTACTTGTTTCAGTCATTTGACTGTGGCCATGCTGGAGCAGTGCCATGAAAAATTTTTAGTTGAACAAACTGCCCCCAGAGCTCATTCTATGGGTCTCTTTAGCCGAACTGCTAATTTACATTAACACACCAAGACCAGTTGTCACGGAGACAGCCCAAAGCCATACACACACATATATATACTGGGTTGGTGCATAATTATTGCGGCTTTTATTCAGCAAAAACATCTGTAAATGACGGTCTGACCATCTGCCAAGCAAATGGGAAGCAATAATTGAGGTAGATGGTGAATATGCTCCAGAACAATCATTTAAAGACGTTTTTGTTACATGTTGTTATTGTTTTTGTTGAAAAAAAAAGCCGTAATAATTATGCACCAACCCAATATATATATATATATATATATGCACACAAAGGGTTTTCTTCCAGTTTCTATCTACTAAATCTGCTTAAGGCCCAACCAAAAGACATTTGAACATGCAGTGGGACTGAACCCAGAACCACGTGGTTGGGAAGCAAGCTTCTTACCACACGTTTTTTGTTTTTTTTTTAAATACATGTGTATTATACACCAAATTCAGAAAATTCCACATGTACGGAAAATATGAGAACATTAAGCACATGCCAATTTTAGCAGTGCATGTTCAAGAAAAAATGTTTTTATTGCATTCAAGCTTACAGGAGTCCTAACTTCATAGATAGGACTTATGGGTGATTTTTTATTTTTGGGGTGGGAGTGAGGGTGCATCTTAAATGCCATGAAATATGGTAATTTCATAAATAACGAAGCAAAGAGAGAAACAAAACAAAAAAAGTGGGAGGGGGCACATAGTTTGAACAAAAATATTTAACCTTTATGTGTACAGGGTGGGCCAAAACATTTGACAATTTTATTTTGAATGGGGAAAATAAATGCAAACTATAAGCCATCAAATACAGAAAATTCCAAAGGTACAGTATATTTGAGGGCATATTAGACATGGGCTAATTTCAGTAGTGCATATTCATGAAAAAAATATTTTTATTGCATTTTATAAACTTCAAGGGACCTAGGGTGAATTTGAGTTGGTTTTTTTTTTTTTGTGGGGGGCATACATCTTATATACCATCAAGGTAATTTAATGAATAATGAGGTGACAGCAAAGTAAAAAAAAAACGAAAAAAGGGAACACATCAATATACCTATGTACAGGAGGGGCCAAAAGTCATTCACCAAAACATTTGACATGTACTGTTATTTAGTGTTTACCATGTACATGTGTATTCACCATTATTTAATTCAATTTTAGAAAAATTGAAGCATGTTTTTGGCAATTGAACTTATTTTGTGTGTGACTTTTGGCCCACCCTGTTTTCTGAAATCAGGAAAGAGAATTAAAGACACAGAAACAATATATTTCAGAACTGAGAAAACAAATATCAAACACTACATTCCTGTGTTCCAGAAGAATGTAGAAGGGTGGAGGCAGAAGATGATGTATCTCAAAGAGTAAACAACCTGTGTTGCAGTCACAGACATTTAATGACCGAGCGGTTCTTAGAATGTTTGCCAGAATGCAAGACACCACTCACCGGTGTGTGGTTGGGCTGGAGGACAAAATCTATAAAGAAATAAAGTGTGGTGGTCACCAATTATAGTATCCACGGAATGTGTATATGTACGACAGTGTACAAGGACGGGTCCTGAACAGTTCCTGGCTTTTCTTGTGGTAACTACGGCAGGATACTCTGTTCTAACAGAAAATCCACATTCAAGTGGGGATAGATATTACCTCCAGGTATTAATACTGTCCCTGTCGCTAATATATATGCTCTCGAGAGTGTACTGGGGGGGCTTTTTATGTGTCCCCGGCAAAAGTGCATCACTAGCATGGGTGCCATTCAGGTGTCACTGGCACCGGCCACAACCATGGTTTCACTTAGCTTGATGAGTCTTCCCAAGCACAGCAAATTGCCAGAAGTCTCAGATACTTGTCATCACCCCTATGAGACTCGACATCTGATAATCACATTTCACCATCTCATCCCGCATCTTCCCAGGTCTACCTCGTCCACAATTAAAGATGTGCACTTCTTTACATTGCTGTCCTCATCCACACGCATCACATGACTACCAGCACAGTCATCTCTCCTGCACATTACATGTGATGCCTTTTATACCCAGTTTTTTTTTTTGTCTTAAGACACTTATGAGGGGTGGCTGAAAAATTCCTGGTATTTAAGGTATCGTGAAAGGCTTGGTTGGAGGCCCAACTTTCTGAGTTCTGTTACAGGGCTTAGAAAAGATGAATAACCGCTGCAATAAGTGTGTGAACCTGAGAGGGGGGATATGTTGAATAAAATCATAATTAACTGATCCTCTTGTATTTTCTTTTACCCAAAGCCAGGAACTTCCCAGTACCCCCCTCATATGTGTGTATGTATGTATAGATAGATAGAGTAGGGGAAAGACAGACAGAGTTGAGGACACTGACATATGCAGATATAAACCGAGACATTGATATGTAGGTGCATATAAAGTATGACATAAGCTAATATAGTGGGAGAGACACCCATATAGGAATATATAGCGTGGGAAACTGACATATAGATGAGTGTATAGAGTGGGAGACAGAGATATAGGTGTGTACGTATATGTATATATACGAGAGGAAGTCAAAAGTTAACCACACTTTCGCCATAACATATCTTTATTATTGTCACACTGCTTTCTCCACATACCTGCTTATTGTGGTCCCATGGTCAAAGTTTAAGCCTGATCGTGCCATTTCTTCTTTCTGGCTTTACAGTGTAAGCATGGCTGTTCCACTAGCAATGTGCACCAAAGAAGAACAAAGTGCAGTGATCCAAGATGTGGTAATGGTGAACCGGTTCACCATTACCATCTCTTGAGCTTTCCGAATCTTCTCGTCAGTGGTGGAGGTTGACGGGCGTCCTGGACTTTCTTCGTGCATCACGCTTGTCCGGTCACTTTTAAATTTCTCGACCCACATTCATACATACTTCTACGCAGTAGTGCACTGTTCCTGTACTCAGAAACAATATGAAAGAAATTCAAGAGAAATGTATGTTGAATGAAAGAGGGATAATTCCATGGAACAATCCATAAGCAGCTCAGAAACAATATGAAAGAAATTCAAGAGAAATGTATGTTGAATGAAAGAGGGATAATTCCATGGAACAATCCATAAGCAGCTCAGAAACAATATGAAAGAAATTCAAGAGAAATG
>NC_069007.1:6968700-6976654 GCF_001194135.2 Octopus bimaculoides
CTCAGAAACAATATGAAAGAAATTCAAGAGAAATGTATGTTGAATGAAAGAGGGATAATTCCATGGAACAATCCATAAGCAGCTCAGAAACAATATGAAAGAAATTCAAGAGAAATGTATGTTGAATGAAAGAGGGATAATTCCATGGAACAATCCATAAGCAGCTTAGAAACAATATGAAAGAAATTCAAGAGAAATGTATGTTGAATGAAAGAGGGATAATTCCATGGAACAATCCATAAGCAACTCAGAAACAATATGTTCCTGTACTGTGTTAAAAACCTCCGATGAATTTCAGCGCCTGACACACCTTCCAACCAGAGAAATCGGATCACTGCTCTTTGTTCTTCTTTAGTGCTCTTTGCTGATGGAGCGGCCATGCTTACACTGGGAAACCAGAAAGAAGAAATGGCAACGATCAGGTTCAGACTTCGGTCATATGACCACTACAGTACCAACTATAAGCATGCATGTGCAGAAAGCCGTGTGACAATAATAACGATACGTTATGACAAAAGTGCAGGTAATCATTGACTGCCCCTCGTATATATATATATATATAGAGAGAGAGAGAAGGGGGGGAAGTGATACACTGAACAAAGACCTAGTGAGACATATATACTTACCATCGTCACAATTCTTGCTTGCAGGTGGAGCTGATGAAGGGGTGTAGAGCTTCCGGAGGACAGCTGCAGAATAATGGAAATATTTCAAACTGGTTAATCTCATTTGATTGATCTGAATCATTGGACCACAGCCATGCTGGAGCACCACCTTCAAATGTTTGGGTCAATTATCATTGCTGTTTTGCCACTTCACACATACAGTACTATGCCTGCTATTTATACTCCGAGGTGGACGAAGGGCAAAGTCAGCTGGCTATCAAAGAAGATAACCAAGATGAATCAAAGTTTCACATGGTACTTTTGTTTTCATTTAGAGGACCGTTTAGAGGGGTAGGGGGTTTGACATGGCTGTGTGGTAAGAAGCTTGCTTCCCAACCACATGGTTCCCAGTTCAGTCCCACTGCATGAAACCTTGGGCAGGTGTCTTCAACTATAGCCTCAGGCCAACCAAAGCCTTCAGTGGATTTGATAGACAGAAAATGAAAGAAGCCCACCATACATACATATATATATATATACACACACACACATATCTTATATCTAACACTTGCTACCCAAGTACCAAAATTCATGTTACACAACCGTTATGGCTCTTAGCATTCTGAGGTTAAACTTTGTCAAGGGCTAATCGCTGGCCAGGGAAACAGTCCAGCCAACCCACAATAAACCAGTGTTGATATGTAGGCCTAAAAGGAGCATAAAGTGGCCATGGCATGCTAAGGCTTTCATCAGGGCTGTGGCCAAAGAGTGGCTGAATGGAATGAAATGCAAACATTGATGAAAATAATGATGTTTCTAAAAAAAACAAAAATCTAAAAAGAAATTAACAATCTGATACAAAGCTGACTCTACGGATGCGTGGTAAGATGTTTGCTTTACAACTCTATGGTTTCTAGTTCAGTCCCAGTGTGTGGAACATAGGACAAATGCCTGCCACAATAGCCTCAGGCCAACAAAAGCCCTATAAGTGAATTTGGTAGAATGAAACTGAAAGATGCCTGTCATGTATGTGTGTGTGTGTTTGTCCCCCCACCATCGCTTGACAACCGATGCTGGTGTGTTTACGTCCCCGCAACTTAGCGGTTCGGCAAAAGAGACCGATAGAATAAGTACTAGGCTCCCAAAGAATAAGTCCTGGGGTCAATTTGCTCGACTAAAGGCAGTGCTCCAGCATGGCCGCAGTCAAAAGACTGAAACAAGTAAAAAAGTAAAAGAGTATATGTGTATGCATGTGTTTATGTGTGCATGTCTGTGTTTGTGTTTCCGCCATTGCTTGACAACCAATGCTGGTGTTTTTATGTCCCCCATAACTTAGCAGTTCAACCAAAGAGACCAACAGAATAAGTCCTGGGGTTGATTTGTTCAACTAAAAACCCTTTAAGGCAGTGCTCCAGCGTGGCCGCAATCAAATGACTGAAACGAATAAAAGAATAAAGTACCGGGAGCAATTCATTCAACCAAAACCCTTCAGGGCAGTGCCACAGCATGACCGCAATCCAATGATTGAAACAAGCTAGCAATGAAAAGTAAAAGATTATTTCAAAATGATAAAGGAATAATGAAGAAAAAAAGGTTTACCATCAGCAGAAGATAAAGACAGAATGAAGTTCTCGTTTCGAAAACCGTTGCAGACTTTCTCCGGGCATTCCTTTTCATAATTGATGGGAGAAATTAACTTTCTACGTATCACATCATACATTGACTGAAAAATACAAAAGAGGAACATAAGAAATAAAATATAGGGGCATGGTTCCTGGTACAGTCCCACTGTGTTGCACCTTGGGCAAGTAAATTCTACTATAGCCTTGAAGGGACCAAAGCCTTGTGAATGGATTTGGTAGGTGGAAACTGAAAGAAGCCTGTCGTATAAGTGGGGGGGTCTTTGTTTGTTCCCCACTAGTATTTGACAACCATGGTTCCAGGTTCAGTCCCACTGCATGTCACCTTGGGCAAGTGTTTTCTACTATAGCCTCAGGCCAACCAGAGCCTTGTGAGTGGTTTTGGTAGAAGGAAACTGAAAGAAGCCTGTTGTGTATGTGTGTCTCTTTAAGTCTGTGTTTGTTCCCCACCATCACCACTAGACAACCGGTGTTGGTGTGTTTACATTCTTGTAACTTAGTGGCTCAGCAAAGATAGAATAAGTACCAGGCTTTAAAAAAAAAAACATGTACTGAGAGCATTTTCATTTGACTAAAAGAAATTGAAGACGGTGCCCCAGAATGGCCGCAGTCTAATGACGGAGTCAAGTAACAGAGATAAAAAAGATATAGTCATTATTACTCTTAGTAGTAGTATTAACATTATTAATGTGATGATCTGGTAGAATGGTTAGTGCGTCAGACAAAATGCTTCATGGCGTTTCCTCCAGCCTTGCATTCGGAGTTCAAATTGCCCCTGAAGTCGACTGCCTTCCATCCTTTGGGGATCAGTAGAAGAAGTATCAGTTAAGCAAAGAGGTTGATGTACTCGACTGCCCCTAAAATTTCAGGCCTTGTGCCCATAGCAGAAAGGAGAAGCATTAGCCCGCTAGACAAAGTGCTTAGTGGCATTTCATCCATTTTTACATTCTGAGGTGAAATGCCATCATCCTTTTGAAACCATTATCATTATTTTGATTAGGATGGATCCTGCTATCAGCTGAATCCATCGTGAGGATTGACCCGCCGACCTCCTTTAACAGGGAGGGCAAGGCAATTTTCCTATGCCTAGTGGCTGTAGCAAAAGAGGTGGTATGGTGGACCCGTTTGAAAGGGCTAAAGTCAGACACTTTCCTCTTTGGCCAAGGCCTCATCAACTTTTTCAAGTTCCACTTGAAAAGGAAGATGAGAGTAGAGAGGGAAGTGCTGTCTCATAGCAAATTTATTGAAAGATGGGTGACTGTTAGAAGAATAGCCAGAAACTAAATGAAGCCCATCATATATGTGTATGTGTCTTTGTGCCTGTATGTCCCCCAACAAACAATTGACAGCTGGTGTTGGTGTGTTTACGTCTCATAACCTGGCAGTTCAGTAAAAGAGACTAATGAAATAAATACCAGGTTTTAAAACAAGTAAATACTAGGGTCAATTCATTCCCCTAAAAATTCTTCAATGTGGTGCTCCAGTATGGCCACAGCCTAATGACTGAAACAAGTAAAAAATAAAAGATGTAAGTGTGTGTGTGTCTTGTTTACGTCCCCATAACTTAGCAGTTCAGCAAAGCAGACCAATAGAATAAGTACTTGACTTTGAAACAAAAAGTAGAGGTTGATTCTTTCTACTAAAAATCCTTCAAGGTGATGCCCCAGCATGGCCACAGCCTAACAAGTGAAAAAAAAATAGAAGATAAAACAACCTGGAGCTTCTGGCATTGTCTTGTTTTTTCCACCAATTTTTCAGCAACTTCACCATATTTCTTTTTAGTGGTCTCCAGTTCCTTTTTGGTGGCTGAAACCACAGAAATTGACCAAAATTATCAGAGATTCATAACTCTCATCATCATCATCATCATCATCGTTTAACGTCCGCTTTCCATGCTAGCATGGGTTGGACGATTTGACTGAGGACTGGTGAAACCGGATGGCAACACCAAGCTCCAATCTAATTTGGCAGAGTTTCTACTGCTGGATGCCCTTCCTAACGCCAACCACTCATAGAGTGTAGTGGGTGCTTTAACGTGTCACCCGCACGAAAACGGCCACGCTCGAAATGGTGTCTTTTATGTGCCACCCGCACAAGAGCCAGTCCAGGGGCACTGGCAACGATCTCGCTCGAAAACCCTACAAAGGCCAGTCAGGCGGGACTGGCAACGGTCACGCTCAAGATGGTACATCTTATGTGCATAATTTTTGTTCTTGGGTAGCAACTGTTATTTCCTGTTTGCTTACCCCTAGAAAGTATGAAAAATGACTAACATTTCCTTCAAACTATGCTTTTGTTATGATATCTATTCAAACCCTAAAGAATCCCTCTCAACAGATGGCCATGATGCTCCCCACAAATACTCCTGCTCATCATCAGAGAAGCAGATATTGTCAGCCACTAAGGGACATGCTCAAGTGATTAAGGTCTGAACAGAGTATTTACTATAACGATATTTCTGCTTCAGCAACTCACTGTGCTGAATCTGTGCGATATGGAACATCCAACCACATATCCACCACCATCTCTCTCACTCTCTCCATCTTTCTCTCTAAGTCTCTCTTCCCCTCCCTTCTTCTCTAACACGGGCATCCTTGTAGCTCTCCTACAGCAACGCACCCATCTTTATCCCTCTTATTTCTTTTAACCTCTCATCAACTAGCACTAAGCCACCTCCATTGATACAACTACGCCCCAGCTGAGGGGACTTCATCTTGCAAATTATTTGGTGACCCCTGCTGGTCCTACTGCCATGAAAATAAGCACTCAGTACACTCTGTAAAGTGACTGGCTTTAGGAAGGGAATCCAGCTCTAGAAACCATGCCAAACACACAATAGAACTTGGCACAGCCCTCTGGCTAGCCAGCTTCTGTCAAATCGTTCAACCCATACCAGCATGGAGAATGGATGCTAAATGATGATGATGATGATGATGATTCTTAGGTGTGGCTGTGTGGTTTAATCCTTTAACATTCACATTATTCTATCGAAAGTAATGCTTTTTCATTTACATTGCTTTGTATAAATCATGCTTTATTTTGTAGCTTTGAGATTTTGATAAGGTATCTGTTAATCGTTAGAATGACATTGCAAGGTAGGTGTGAGAGGCCAGATCTGGCTAGTTTGAACATAAAACAGCTAGAATATTTTGGCTGGATATGGCTGGTTTCAATGCTAAAGGGTTTCACAAACACATGGAACTTTGGGTAACTGTCTTCTCCTACAGCCCTGGGTTGACCAATGCCTTTGTGAGTGAATTTGTATTAATGTTGATCCAAAGGTTAAAAAGCAACAACGACATCATGAAGTGAGACATTTCTTTGTAACATAACATGGCAACTTACCATTTTGCTGTAGCTTCAGAGCTTTATTTACTGATAAGGAAAATTACAAGGAGTTATTTTAGATTCAATCACAAGAACCATCATCATCACTGTCTTTTTAAGGTCCACCCATGTTTGCATGGGTTAGATTATTGGGGCAGATTTTCTAGTTACCAAACCTCACCTATTTCTAAGCAATGAGCAAAGTAATATTTCCTCATGGCCAGACATGTTTACACAGAATACTGGAAATAAACGACACTGCTTGTATAACAGTGACCCTCGTTTACAACCATCATATGATGGAACACTAACACACACACGCACACACACATACACACATGTATGTACATAAATACATAGAACAGACATCTTTCAGTGTCCCGCTCAAACATTCACCCACAAGGCTTTAGTTGGTCTTGGGCTTTGGAAGAATACACTTGTTTAAGATGCCAATCAGTGGGATTGAACCTGTAACCATATAGCGGGGAAGAAAACCTTTCAACCACATGACCAGACCTGCTCCTCTGCATTTTGGGGGGATTTTTTTTTTGTTTTGTTTTTAGATTTAACCTCTCAACTAGCACTAAGTAGGGAAGGAGCAGAAGTGAGGGAGTAGGCATGTCCTATCGGAAGTGGGGCCTGTGGATCCCACCAGAAGTGCTGCGGTGGACATGCGGCATTCAGTGAAGCATGAAGGCAGTCAGAGGCAAACAGCACATCAGAGCAGACGTGAGAGACAGCAGAGCAAGGAGTAGTGCACATGAACGTGGAGTGAACCTTGGAGATCGTGACAGCATGTGGATGTCTAAAGTGGCCCTTTTTCCGGACTGACAGCTAAGACTACCGTAATTCTCTCTTCGCCTCTGTCTTTTTGCTTCCTTTCCATCACAAATTCATTGCTTAAATAACCACTAAATATAGCAGTCCCGGCATGGGTGGGTGCAAGGTAAGAGGTTTGCTTCCCAACCACATGGTTCTGGGTTCAATCCCACTATGTGGCACATTGGGCAAGTGTCTCCTACTATAGCCTCAGTGTGAGCAAAGCCTCATTCGTGGATTTGGCAGACAGAAACTAAAAGAAACCTGTCATATATATATATATATATATATCTATATATATAGCAATTAGAAAATGGAGGAGAATATGCGGTATCCATCGACTTGCAGACAGTGTATTCCGTTGAATTAATTAATTTATTTTGTAACTAAAATGACAAAAACCACAATAAACAAATGCTTATGACATACCATGTTATATTAACAATAAAGGTTACAAAT
This sequence comes from Octopus bimaculoides, assembly GCF_001194135.2. NCBI lineage: Eukaryota > Metazoa > Mollusca > Cephalopoda > Octopoda > Octopodidae > Octopus > Octopus bimaculoides. The sequence goes on from NC_069007.1 coordinate 6,975,551, forward strand.
ATAAAGTACATTAGGAATTTGAAAGTGTACAGAAACTTACAGCTGTTTCGGCCTAGTGTTGGCATGCCCTATTCTATCCGAATAGCTCCTGCGTGCCGGAGTAATTAGCAGATGAAATGCTGAAATGGGGGTACATGCATGATTCGCTAGGCCTGATAGATACTATCCCTTAGTGGGTTGAATCCTCAACCCCCTAACTCTCTTGCATTATATATATATATATATATATGTGTGTGTGTGTGTGTATGTATGTATGTATGTATGTAAGTATATGTGTGTGTGTCTATGTTTGCCCCACCACCACCACCACCACCACTTGACAACTGTTGTTAATGCATTTATGCCCTTGTAACTTAGCAGTTCAGCAATAGAAATCGAATAAGTATCAGGCTTTAAAAACAATTCATGTGATCAACTCATGTGACTAAAATTCTTCAAGGTGGTCCCCCAGCATGGCCACAGACTGAAACAAGTAAGAGATAGGATATGTACAAATGTGTGTGTGTGTGTGTGTGTGTGCGTTTGTCCCACCACCACCGCTTGACAACTGGTGTTGATGTGTTTACATTCCCGTAGCTTAGCAGTTCAGTAAAAGAAACCAACAAAATAAGTACAGGGCTTTAAAAAAAGAAAAAAAAGTACTGGGGTCGACTCATTCAACTAAAAATTCTTCAAGGCATTGCCCCAGCATGGCCACAGTCTAATGACTGAAACAAGTAAAAGACAAAATATAAATACAACAATGGCAGGAAAGGATACAACACAATTCAGACTGAATCCTAGACACAACTTCTTCATAATATTGTTCAAGTTGAGTTGCCTTTTCTTTAACTTTGCTGGCAATATATTCCTGGTAGACTCTCTCTTGATGAGACTGTAATAAGAACAAGAGAAAGACAATGAAAAATCACTACATACATCAGGGGGAACAATTACATGGTACAAGAAAATGTTTAGTTCTTTCATTAGGTACACTAGGTAAGTGCTGTAACAGATTACTAGGGCTCCAATGTTGTAGCTGAGACAGTAGTTATGGAGCCATTGCAGATTTCCGATGTAACAGATATATATATATATATATATATATATATATATATATATATA
>NC_069007.1:6977701-6980568 GCF_001194135.2 Octopus bimaculoides
CAAACTTCTTGACCAACATACCCTAGGGTGCGCCTTTGAAGTTAATGAAAGAGAACCCACAAACTAAAGTAGTCAAAGTTTTGTTTTGTTTTGGTTTTTTTTCATATTAGATAAGAAGTTTTCCTTTGTTTTTTAAGATATTAAATTGTAGTTGAGGCCATGGATAGACATAAAATTTAGTGTCTGACTGAAAGTTTTTTGTTCAGAGTGAATAACAACAAAGAAATCTTGTCTTGCCACTACTGTTTAGATATAGTTGCTTTATGTTGGTCAAAGAATTTCTCAAGAAATATGGAACACACAAAGGGTAGCGGCAAAACGGATTTGTGTGTGTGTGTGTGTGTGTGTGTGAGAAAGAGAGTGAGATTGATTACATGTGGTGTTGATGAGTATATGTGTGTGTGTGTGTGTGTGTGAGGTAGACAGATAGACAGACAATATATAGATATTTTATTTAATTGTCTAAGACATCACGTTACAAAATCATAATTTATATGCCAAGGAATAGGGAGCCTCTATGCTAAAAATAGCAGCTAAATCACACCCTACAGTTTTCAAAAAAAAGAAGGCACAGGACACAGTGGATAATGTAATGCTCAATACATCATTTAGACAAAGAAAAAGAAACAAAAGTGCCATATTAAGATTGGAATGTTTTTTGATTATAGATCTGCTCAAACATGGCTGATCTAGGGGTTCTATTATTATTAGTATTATATGATGTTGTCCCAAGCAAAGCTTGAGGCCCCAGCAGCATTAAGAAACTACAAACAAGGAAAAGAAAGGTCCTACAAATTCATAAGATGTTGGTTGACAGAAAGCTTGAAAGACCTTTGTTTGTGCCCTCTATGTTTAGCCCCTTGTGGGCAATAAAGAAATAAGAAAGCTTGAAGGACTGAGTATCATAGCCCAGAGGAAAACAAGACGATGACGAATTTCAGAGAGCAGCAGTTTAAGGAAAGAAGTTATTGGAATAAAAGGTCTTATGATGAACTGGAAGCTTAATAGAGAAGCAATGTAGCTGAGAAGAGAAGCAGGGCTACATATAAAGATCTTGATAGAGGATACAAGCTAAGTTTATCAGAGCAATGTCCAGGGAAATAATTATAGAAAAGATACAAAGAAGATATATTTTGATGAAATTGATGCTAAATGATGACAATGACACATGAATATACACTCCTGTGTATCAAGAACTGAATATTGTGAATCAGGTGCACAAAAAATTCAGTGGGGTCACAGGCAAGGATTTTGAATGAAGCATGTAGTGGGTGCTTTGTTGTGCCACCACTACAAGTGTAAAGTTGCAATACAATTTGCAAGTGTGGCATGACGTCAGCAACTGGGGAGCTGACCGGAACGGCGAGCTGACCGGAAAGGCGAGCTGACTGGAAGAGGAAGAAGGGCAGAGGGAGCCTCGATCGGAATTTCGTGCCCTTTTCAAATGGGGTTGTTGTGAGGAGAGGACGTGCCAAGCGATCGTCTAGGTGTTGGGAGAAGCAGCTGCTATTTCTAGTGTTCTTCGGGAGGGGCCAGTCGCGAGGATCGGATACCGCAGGTCAGACTCGTGCAAAGGAAGGAAAACCGAGGTAAGCCGATTACATCTACTTGCACGCATACACCACAGCAAGACTAAAAACCCCTAGGTGTGTGGGGGGAGGAGTTAAAGTTTGAGGGGGCAGGAACAAAGCATGTTCTTGTTGCAGAGGAGTTGCACAGCTATTCACATTTAGTAGAGAGGGTGAGAAAAGCTGGTAGAAAGTGCAGAGATAAATAGTGCTAATGAGGAATTAAGGTTGGCCCTTAGGGTACAAAGTAATTAAAAGTGAGTGGGGACAGAACTAGGATTGTGGAGGGGTGATTTGGGGATTGCACGAGTGTAGGGGGGAGCAAGAGAGGAGGGAATTTGAGGGAGGGGGTACGCAACAACCATAAAGATTGGGTATGGTTGAAGGGTGGATGTAAGGAGAGGTGGATAAGGGATGAATGATGACAAAAGATGCAGGGGTTGGTCAGGATTGAGGGATACTAATGTAATGTAATCTCTGAGTAGGTGCGAGGTGTGTTTTAGGTCATTGTCATGCTGGAAAGTCCAAGATCGGCCCAAATGCCGTAGAAAACAAATAGATGTATTAGTATAACGCTCGGGAATTGAGAAAGTCTTTAATGTTTCGAGCATATATATATATATATATATATATATATATGATGGGCTTCTTTCAGTTTCTGTCTACCAAATCCACTCATAAGGTCAGGGCTATAGTAGTAGACACTTGCACAAGAGGCAACACAGTGGGACTGAACCGGAAACAATGTGGGTGGGAAGCAAACTTGTTACCACACAGCTACCATGCTTGCACCTCTATTTCATAAGTTAACGGCTGATAAACATTGTATCTATGTAAATGATTCAATTCGACCATTCAGTGGCAAGTGGGCCACATGACAACTTGGTAACAGTGTAACTAGACAACAACTAGTTGAATCGCCTGACACACAAAGCTACTGGGTCACTAAGATTTAGTCAACAACAGGTATAATTGTCCTTGTTTCACTCCAAGCCAGTACTGGAATGCCGATCTAGATACGGGATGTGTCATTTTGGGGAGGGGTGACCAAGATATACACTTCTACTTGTTTCAGTCATTTGACTGCGGCCATGCTGGAGCACCACCTTTAGTCGAGAAAATTGACCCCAGGACTTATTCTTTGTAAGCCTAGTACTTATTCTATCGGTTTCTTTTTGCCGAACCGCTAAGATACGGGGGACCTAAACACACCAGCATCGGTTGTCAAGCGATAGTGGGGGGACAAACACAGACACACAAACACACACACACACACATATATATATATATATATATACG
>NC_069007.1:6981291-6986656 GCF_001194135.2 Octopus bimaculoides
ACAAGTGCAAAAAAAAAAAAAGAGAAAGGTAAGATAGTGCATCTTGGACTCATTGAAGATAGTTCATTATAATGGTCTGCTCCTCTGGCCTTGGAATGACCAATGCCTTGTGAGGGTCTGGTAGATGGAAACTGCAGGAAGCCTGTTATGTGTGTGTGTGTGTGTGTGTGCGTGTGTATGCACATGTGCACAAATGTCAGTATTCCACACTTGTTACTGGCTGAGTGAAGTGGTGGTGGTAAATGTCAACATTCATCATCGTCATTTTAACGCTACTTTCCATGCTGGCATGGGTTGGACGGTTTGGCAGGAGCTGGCCAGCCAGGGAGTTGCACCAGGTTCCAAGTGTCTGTTCTGGCATGGTTTCTTCAACTGGACATATTGCCAAACCAGACATTGGATCTCAGCAAAGTCCTCTGGCTTGCCAGTTCCTGTCAAACACATGCTGGCATAGAAAACTGATTGATGTTAAATGATGATGATTATGACAACAAACCCCTCAGATAACCATGAAGACTCCCACCCACCAACCCACAAAAGGGTCAATATTGGGCACTATGCCAATCTCTGCCCTACTGCCTTAAAAAAAAAAAAAGACAGGATGGTCACTAAATGGAAAGGGCTTTGATTACCCTGTAACATTTTTTTCTTTTTTTGTCTTTGGTCAATAAGTGTTAATTCCTATTTGCTTCTCTCCAGAAATCAAAGGAAATCACTATTATTCTCTTCAAACTTTGCTTTTGTCATTTGGACATCAATGTATTGTAACTGACCTATTTTCCATTACATTTCACACAGATTCAACACTGAATTGCTGAAGCAGAAGTATCGTTATAGCAAATATTCAGCTCAATACCTCAGATTAGCTTGTCAGTTGCTTGACCTTAACGACTTGAGCAGGTCTTTGATGATGAGCAGTAGTGAGGGAACATCATAGCCATGTGTTGAGAGGGATCTTTTGGGGTTTGAATACATGTAAGAAAAGCAAAGTTTGAAGGAAACATGAGCCATTATTCATTCTTTCTAGAGATAAGCAAATAGGAAATAAGAGTTACTACCCAAGGACAAAAATCATGTTACACAGTGTTATATTCTTGCTCGAAGAATAACAACCTCAGATTAAACGACAACAACTACTTACCTGGTATGTCCAAAAGGAAAGGGCCCTTGAACATATTTCCATGATAACTTCTGGTTTTTGACCAGCAAGGACCATCTAAATAAAAACAAAGGAACATAATTACTTGAGAGTGGATTTCGTAGACAGAAACTGAAAAGCATCTGTTTTTATCTTTTACCTGTTTCAGTCATTAGACTGTGGTCATGCTGGGGCACCAGCTTCAAGAATTTTTAGACAAATGAATCGATTCGTTCATTCTATTTTGCTGAACCACTAAGTTACAGAGACATAAATGCACACCAACACCAGATGTCAAGTGGTGGTGGAGGCCAATCAGACACACACACACACATCAGGCTTCTTTCAGTTTCCGCCTACCAAATCCCTTCACAAAACTTTGGTCAGCTCTCTTCTACCCCACTCCTGATCCACTGTTTCTGTCCCCTCTTATGCTCACCTTATACCTTGAGAGTTTGTTCTGGTACCCTATCACCATCATCTTTATCTTCTTCTCAAATACTCCCACCCACCCTTATATAATGGAGTGTAGCTATGTATCCCCTCTACAGCAACATACCTGCACTTGTTCCTCCATCAGACTTCAGCCCCACCACATCCCCAGCATCTAGCATAAATCCACCTCCCCATCTCTAATACTCTCACACCCCTATTTAGTCATGGGGACTTTAAGCTCTGTTTTCTGTTCGTTTTCTGCCTTGCAGCTTACTTGGTGACCTCACGAGTGCCACAGGCATGCTAAAAGCACCCAGTAAACACTACAAGATGGTTGGCATTAGGAAGGGCATCCAGCCATAGAAACCATCTTAAAGCTGACACTCGAGATCAGTGCAGCCTGGCAGCTTCACTGGATCCCGTCAAACCATACAACCCATGACAACATGGAAAAGAGACAAATTATAATGATGAAATGTCTTGCTCAAGAACACAACATGCTGCCCACCTTAGGAACGGAACCCACAACACTGAGGTTGTAATCCCAACACCTTAACCACAAAACCAGATACAATAAAAAAAAAAAAAAGAACTGTGTGTTAGAACAGGGGTTTTCAAACTTTTTGACTTGCGGACCCCTTTATATTTCAGGCTTTACCTTAGGGACCCCCTTATAAACGCTTATGAAATTTATACATAAATATTTGCTTAAAATAACATATATTTTTACATTTATTTATTTAACAAATAGATTTATTGTCAATTAAAAGATTTCGATTAAAAAACATATATAAAATCAAATTGCCAATAAAAAGTATTTGCTGTCCACGGACCCCCTGTCTTGTCCTTGCGGACCTCCTGTGGTCCGCGGACCACAGTTTGAAAACCCCTGTGTTAGAATAAGTTCTCAAAGAAATAAATACTTACAGACTTATATTGGTCTGAAGGTTGAAGGTCAATTCTGATAATATCAAAAGTTCCAGAAAGGCTGCTTTCACCTGTATATAGATTAATTAAAACAGAGATGTTAATTTCAAATCCATTTCTAATAGGGGTGGGTAAACAAACAACACTGGTAGTCATGCAATGGTGAGGGGACAAGCACACTCACACACACACACATCTACATATAAGAAAAATGAATTCAATAATGGGATAAAATTTTATCAGGAAGCTAGTGTGTAAAAAATTCATAAGGGAATTTTCTATTCCCAAGAATATAATTATTCGTTTATATTTATATAAGGGCATTACTACAGAATAATGCCACACACTAGACTTCTCAAATAAACACATTTTATTACCGAATGCAAGGAAAAGCATCTCTTAAAAAAACCCAACCTTTTTTAAGAAAATAAACTCAACTATGTATCGAACGATTACCAGAATAAAATCTAGCTTTCGCTATTTTTATATATCTGTACCGTACTATGCTGATGAGCGAAAGCTAGATTTTATTCTGGTAATTGTGAAATCATTCGATACATAGTTGAGTTTATTTTCTTAAAAAAGGTTGGTTTTTTTAAGAGTTGCTTTTCCTTGCATTTGGTAATAAAATGTTTATTTGGGAAGTCTGGTGTGTGGCATTATTCTGTAGTAATGCCCTTATATAAATATAAGTATAAGAAAAATGAGATGGCAAAGGAATAAACGATTATCTTATGAACTTCATTAGCTTACAGATGTTTCTGTTATTAGATGCAGTGCACTCATGGTTGAGTGCCTGAGTAACACCTTATAGCTTCATCAGAGTCTCAAATATGCAGCGCAATTTATTTGGGAAAAGAATTACATTTACGCAGGAGTGGCTTGCTTACCAACCACATGGTTCCGAGTCCTACTGCGTGGCACTTTGGGCAAATGTCTTCTACTATAGATAGCCTCGGGCCGACCAAAGCCATATGAGTGGATTTGGTAGACGGAAACTGAAAGAAGCCCGTCGTATATATATATATATATATATATATATACACACGTGTGTGTGTGTGTGTGTGTGTGTGTGTGTGTGTGTGTGTGTGTCTTTGTTTGTCCCCCACCCGCTGCTTGACAACTGGTGTTGATGTGTTTACATACCCATAACACAGCGGTTCCCACAAGAGATTAATAGAATAAGCGCCAGGCTTATTCGTTCAACTAAAATTCTTCAAGGCAGTGACTGAAACAAAAGATTTTTTAGAAAAAGGAAGTCGCTTCTCTGATTTTGTTGTCTTAGTAGATCATGTGACCAAACTACATGATAATGATCATCATCATCATCATAGTCATGAACTCATGGTGTCCATCCCCCCCTCCACTTCCATTCCACACCAGCTGACCTAGTTCCCTTTACAACAGCCACAGCATTAACCAGATGATAAATCACTGCAGAATGTGCTATCAACTTACATCTCCTTCACCTCTCCTACCTCTAAAGGTCATGGTCGGTCAACCGACTAGAAATACCAGCCAAATCACCACTCCTCTCATGTCACTTCATATTATCTTTTTATTTTTTACTTGTTTCAGTCATTGGACTGCAGCCATGCTGGGGCACTGCCTTGAAGGGTTTTAGTAAAAAAAAAATTTTTTAAAAAACCGCTCCCGAACTCTTCTTTTTCGTTTTTCAAGTCTAGTAATTATTCTGTTGGACTCTTTTGCCACTACTAAATTACAGGGACATAAACACACAAACACCAGTTATCAAGTGGTAGCAAGCGACAAACATAAACACACAAACACCAGTGGCCTAGCATGTATAAAAAGTTAATAGACGACATATTATTCAATATAAAATACTGTACATTTAAACACATAATTATAAGTTAATCTTTGACGGCTGGTTACTGAAGAGAATTTGCCTAGTAAATTATTTTATTTGCTAAAAGAATTCGAAACCTATAGGTCTAACCGTGAAAACAAGGTAAAAGTTTTTATTTTTTCATTCCCTTTGAAATCGCCTGTTATAATTTCTCGTGTTTAAATGTACTCTCTCTCTCTGTATATATATATATACATACACACACATTATATCTATCTCCATACACAACTGAGTCTGGGGAATTTTTATTTGTTTTTACTTTTACTAGGCTGATCAACCATGTAAACTAAGTGAAAAACAGTAAATTACTTACAAGCAGGACATGAATAGGCCTTGTTAAATTCTCTGGAACCATCTTCTTCACAGAAAATATCTGGTAGACATGTTCAGGAATATTAAACTAATTAGAAAGATATTGACAGATTTGTTCAGGATTATCATAAAATCAAATAAGAGAGCTACTAGTGGATAACTTTATTCTTTTTTTTTAAGCTCGATACTTATTCTATCAGTTTCTTTTGCAAAACCGCTAAGTTATGGACATCGAAGCATACCAACACTGGTTATCAAACAGTGGTGGCGGTTGGGACAAACAGACACATGATAGGCTTCTTTCAGTTTCCGTCCACCAAATCAATTCAAAAGGCTTTGGTTGACCTGAGACTATAGTAGAAGACACTTGCCCAAGGTGCCATGAGGTGGGACTGAACCCGGAACCGTTTGATTGTGAAGCAAGCTTCTTACCACACAGCTACACCTGCACCTATATCTAATATAATAAATGTGAAAACTAATTTCTGTGCGTCAGTGTGTCACATTTTGAACCGCTCTCTCACTATTCAATGACACTTCCTCGTGCTGGGGTGAGAGTAATAGTAGGCAGAGAGAGGGTGAGGGTAGTGGCAAAGAGAGAGAGAGAAAGAGAGGGAGAAAAAGAAATAAATTTAGAGAGTTGATGATGGCAATGGGAGTAATAATGAGAGAAAGAGAGAGAG
>NC_069007.1:6986997-6990485 GCF_001194135.2 Octopus bimaculoides
CTATAGCCTCGGGCCAACCAAAGCCTTGTGAGTGGATTTGGTAGACGGAAACTGAAAGAAGCCCGTCGTATATATATGTATGTGTTTGTGTGTCTGTGTTTGTCCCCCCAACATCGCTTGACAACCGATGCTGGTGTGTTTATGTCCCCGTAACTTAGCAGTTCGGCAAAAGAGACCGATAGAATAAGTACTGGGCTTCCAAAGAATAAGTCCTGGGGTCGATTTGCTCGACTAAAAGGCGGTGCTCCAGCATGGCCACAGTCAAATGACTGAAACAAGTAAAAGAGTAAAAAGAGAGTAATAGGGCACCCTATGGAAGAATTTTATTTTTAGTTGAATTAATTGACGCCAGGACATTTTTTCTCTAAGATCTACCTCAAACCATGATGTAGTCCAAGATAAGCTGTACTGGAAAAAAAATAAGAGGATAATCTGGAATATGTGTTTAAATGAATGCTCTGTCAGGGTTGACCTTGGGCCAAAAATGTAATATCTATATTTACAACTTAGCAACAAGTGAATACAGAGACAGCTATGTGGTCATTTGACCTGCTAGAAACAGTAGCCAATTTTCCCTCAGATCGCATATTGTCACAAATAATGATAAAACACATTCGACATGGGTAATCCTAGACAGAACCCCTAAACAAACAAAATGGCCATGGCTGGAATGTCTTGGAACATGAGTTGGTTTTGTTTTATTACAGTTGACCTGGAGGTCAAAGAACTACAAGAAGGAAAAGTGAAGAAAGAGGAAGAGGAAGAGGGAAGGAAAAAGAAAGAGAAAGTGGAAAGGAGGAGGAGGAGGTATGACAAAAGGAAAGGGGGGGTAAGGGGAAAGAGGAAAAAAGGTAGAAAGGAGGAAATGAAAGACAGTGGTGGTAGGAGGGAGTGTGGAGGAGGAACAAGGAAGAGGAGGGGAGCAGAGGATGGGGAGGAGGATCCTGGCTGCTGCACACTAAAGAAATAGAAGAGGGGGAAAAGGAAGGAAGGAAGGAAGAAGAAAGCCACTCTGATGAGACAGACTTGCAGAGGGGAAGGGTGTGAGGAAGCTTAATATAACCCAAGACAGCATCATATGAGGGCATCACCACAGCGACTCCCAGGGGATTGAGGGACTAAAGCAACACAAGGTAAGATTCTAAATAAATAGAAATAATTCAAAAAACAATGAGACATTATTTTCTTTCAACTGAATCCACAGATAAAGGATACGAGAACAGGAAGTGACCTGAAATTAAGAGAAAAAATAAACCTTGTTAGATAAACATTAAAGTTAATCATTTCATAAGCAAACTACATCAGGAACTTGCTTTCTTAGATACTATCTTTAACTTACTTTTAAAGAGCATTCATATAACTATCTCGTTAACTCTCAAGCCCTCTCTACACTAAATATATTAACACTAGCTTAATTATATGTCTTACCACATAAATACTTCTCGTCAACTTTTAAATACTCTCCATCATCATCATCAACATTTAATGTCTGTTTTTCATGCTGGCATGGGGTTGGACTGCTTGACAGGAACTGGCAAGATCAGGGGCCACACCAGCCTGTTTTGGCTTGGTTTCTATAACTGGATGCCTTTCCAAATGCCAACCACTTTACAAAATGTACTGAGTGCCTTTTACGTGGTACCAGCGCCAGTGCTTCTTATGTGGCACCAGCATCTCTTAGATGTCACCACCACCACCACTAGTGCTTTTTGTGAGTCACCAGCACTTTCTACGTGGCACCAGCGCTTTTTACAGGTCACAACAACCAGTGCTTTTGACGTGGCACCAGCACCAGTGCTCTTGGCGTGGCACCACCAGCGTTTTTTTTACGTGGCACCAGCACCAGTGCATTTTATGTGACACCATCACCAGTGCTTTTGACGTGGCACCATCACCAGTGTTTTTGACGTGGCACCAGCACCAGTGCTTTTGACGTGGCATCAGCACCAGTGCTTTTGGCGTGGCACCAGCACCAGTGCTTTTGACGTGGCATCAGCACCAGTGCTTTTGATGTGGCACCAGCACCAGGGTCTTTTACGTGACACCAGAACCAGCGCTTTTTACGTGGCACCAGCACCAGTGCATTTTATGTGACACCATCACCAGTGCTTTTGACGTGGCACCAGCACCAGTGCTTTTGACGTGGCATCAGCACCAGTGCTTTTGATGTGGCACCAGCACCAGTGCTTTTGACGTAGCATCAGCACCAGTGCTTTTGACGTGGCACCACCAGCGTTTTTTACGTGGCACCAGAACCAACACCAATGCTTTTTAAGTGACACCTTGGTTATATATTAACACTAACGTAACTGTCTATCTCACCACATAATTAATTCTAGTTAATTTTCAATACTGAGTGAGTTCGTTGCCAGTACCGCTGGACTGGCTCCTGTGCAGGTGGCACGTAAAATACGCCATTTCGAGCGTGGCCGTTGCCAGTACCTCCTGACTGGCCTTTGTGCCGGTGGAACGTAAAAGCACCCACCACACTCTCGGAGTGGTTGGCGTTAGGAAGGGCATCCAGCTGTAGAAACTCTACCAGATCAGATTGGAGCCTGGTGTAGCCATCCGGTTTCACCAGTCTTCAGTCAAATCATCCAACCCATGCTAGCGTGGAAAGCGGACGTTAAACGACGACGATGATGATGATGATTATTCTATTACTATTATTATTATTAGTTCATCCATCATTGTCGATGATGACCTAGGACATCACATAGGTGAAGAAGACAGGGCGTGGTGTATCCAGTTGTGACCAATCAATCCAATCCACTCTCGGAAGACTCTGCCACAGGTCTGGCATTGCTGGAACTGAAGACAAGGAGTTGACTCTGGACTTGCTTAGTTCACATTTCCTTTACGCTCCTGCAAACCAATTTTGTTCATAGGAGGTGACACCTCTGTTGGCGCAGTGTGCCACGCAGGGTGGTCTTATGCTTCTATTTCCCAGATGTCTGTCTCATTGCATAATTAATTCTAATTAACTGTTTAATAGTCCCTATTAAATATATTAACACTATATCAAAACTATATTAAATATATTTAACACTAATTTACCGTATATGCCAGCATGTAAGCTGACACAGAGTACAAATCAAGGTGAGTTTTAGAGGCCAAAAGTGTTACTTTTTAATACAACTGGCAGATAAGCCAAGGGAATTGTATAGGAATAACGTATTGATTTCAGATTAAGAAACATGAACAAACTTCAACAGAATCTTCAGAAATCATGAATTTATAGTGAAGTAGTTTTTTAATAATTTTTGCTGGTACTTGCGATCTTTTGGGCAGTAGCATTCTTGTCACTCCAATTAGTTGATTATTGATTTTCTTATACATATAAGATGGAGCACCATGTCATTTATTTTGGATTAAAAAAAAAAAGATTCTCAAGAACATCATCATCATTTAACATCCGCTTTCCATGCTAGCATGGGTTGGACGATTTGACTGAGGACTGGCGAATCAGATGGCTACACCAGGCTCCA
>NC_069007.1:6992824-6994096 GCF_001194135.2 Octopus bimaculoides
ACAGCATAATTACGAATTAGTGCCCACCCGGGCCTGTTGTGAGCTAAGATACCGCTAAGCCCCGACTTGATTTTCATTATTTCGGGTTCGATAAAATCGAACACCAGTAAAATAGTGAGGTCAATATAATCGACTATACCCAACCGACCCTCAGAATTTCAACCTTGTACTTACAGTAGAAAGAATTATTATTACTACGAGGAGGTACTGAAAAGTTTCTAGCTTTGGGTAAAAGAAAATACAGGAGGATCAGTTAATTATGATTTTATCCAACATATTCCCCTCTCAGATTCACAAACTTATTGCAGCGGTCCTTCGGTTTTTCTAAGCCCTTTAAAAGAACCCTGAAGGTTGGACCTCCAAACAAAGCCTTTCGCGACACCAAAGCCAAAAGTTAATACACACACGAAACAATATACATTTAGAGGGAATATTTATCTCCACTTAAACGTGGATATTTTATTAGAACAAACCTTGCTACGGTGGTTGCCATGAGAGGAACTCCCATATCGGTTTTTGGGTGTAAAATGCACTCTAGTTTCTTTGGGACCAAAAAGGCCAATGTGATAGTTTCTCTCATGGTAAAGTTTGTTCTTATAGAAGTAAAGTTTGTTCTAATAGACGTCCACGTTTCAGTGGGGATCAAAGTTATCTCACGGTATTAATACTGCCTTTGTGGTTAATATATTTTTAAATAGATATATGGAGGACGAAGACGAGATTGGGTTTTGAGATTAAAAACAGACATATTATTTAGAAAACGACGCCAATAACGGCCAAAAGGGTAACATATCGAAAGACTTACAAAATGATAAATGAAGACAATATCTTCTCCTTACCTGAGAGATGAGTTTTAAAGAGAAGAGAGAAGAACCAAATGGCGGGAGATAAAGCAAGTACGCTCTCTATAGTGGAGGCGCAATGGACCAGTGGTTAGGGCAGCGGACTCGCGGTTTCGATTCCCAGACCAGGCGTTGTGAGTGTTTATTGAGCGAAAACACCTAAAGCTCCATGAGGCTCCGGCAGGGGATGGTGGTGAACCCTGCTGTACTCTTTCACCACAACTTTCTCTCACTCTTACTTCCTGTTTCTGTTGTGCCTGTAATTCAAAGGGTCAGCTTTGTCACACTCTGTGTCACGCTGAATATCCCCGAGAACTGCGTTAAGGGTACACGTGTCTGTGGAGTGCTCAGTCACTTGTACGTTAATTTCACGAGCAGGCTGTTCCGTTGATCGGATCAACTGGAACCCTCATCGTCGTAAGCGACGGAG
>NC_069007.1:6994106-6997210 GCF_001194135.2 Octopus bimaculoides
CCAGTGGTTAGGGCAGCGGACTCGCGGTTTCGATTCCCAGACCAGGCGTTGTGAGTGTTTATTGAGCGAAAACACCTAAAGCTCCATGAGGCTCCGGCAGGGGATGGTGGTGAACCCTGCTGTACTCTTTCACCACAACTTTCTCTCACTCTTACTTCCTGTTTCTGTTGTGCCTGTAATTCAAAGGGTCAGCTTTGTCACACTCTGTGTCACGCTGAATATCCCCGAGAACTGCGTTAAGGGTACACGTGTCTGTGGAGTGCTCAGTCACTTGTACGTTAATTTCACGAGCAGGCTGTTCCGTTGATCGGATCAACTGGAACCCTCATCGTCGTAAGCGACGGAGTGCCAACTAACTAACGCTCTCTATAATGAATAACGTACTTGCTTCTTTTCTTCTTTTTTTTTTCCATTTCATACAGAGCAAGGTTAACAGGAAGTTTACCGTCGCAAAATAGTGAAAGTAAATTGTCCTAAAAAAAAAGAAAGTTTATTGCGATATAAACCTCAGTAACATCATGTAATTTCGTATAAACACTATGTGGCATAAGAAGCTTGCTTCCCAACCACGTGGTTCCGGGTTCAGTCTCACTGCATGGCACTTTGGGCATAGGTTTTTTTCACAATACCCTCGGGTTGACCAAAGCCTTGTGAGTAGATGTACGAGGGGGTGCTGAATGAAAAGTTTCTGGCTTTAAGGGTGTCGCGAAAGGCCTGGTTAAAGGCCCAACCTTCAAAGTTCTCTTACAGAGTGTAGTGGCGCGAAATTATAGCCGCCATTGAGGAAGTACTATTCTGCGCATGCGCAAGGGACTTCACCACCGGAAGCCCCTCGAGTGCGCATGCGTAGTGAAACTAGTACTTAAAGAGTGCGTTTCACTTCCTTAGGCAGTTGAGCGAGAGACCTTCGACGTAACAACACCTCGCTCCTCATCGAAGCACTCTTCACTACGATGCTATCGATACGATAGCTATTTGCTCCTCTGGCATGCATCAAGGAAGCCCTTAACCTTCCAATACCAAATTACAACCTAATCAGCGGCTGCTAAGCTGAGTGACACAGGTTCTTTTTATAACCAAGCATCATCAAAACATAAAACTTATTTTTATTATGTTGTTAAATTGTTCTACTGTTCCTTAATATATAATGCTGTTGAAAGGTGATAGAGAGAGACTAATGTCTCTATTACATCTATCAAACTTTAACAAGAGTTTAAAAAAAAAAAGAAACGAAAGGACCGCAACAGTAAGTGTGTGAATCTGAGAGGGGAATATGTTGAATAAAATCACAAGTAACTTATTCTCCTGTATTTTCTTTTATCCAATCCAAAGCCAGGAACGTTTCAGCACCTACTCGTACATATAAAAAAAACATCACCCTTTTAAAGCCTAGCCAAGCTCATGGGCCCAGTTTCCCGGTTTCTATGGCGTTTGTGTCCCCCGCCCCAGCTGGACAGGGCACTAGTCCATCGCAGCGTTACTCAAGAAACAGGAAGAAAGAGTGAGAGAAAGTTGGGGCGAAAGAGTACAACAGGGATCGCCACTACCACCCCCTGCCGGAGCCTCGTGGAGCTTAGGTGTTTTCGCTCAATAAACACTCACAAAGCCCGGTTTGGGAATCGAAACCGCGATCCTCTGACCACGAGTTCGCTGCCCTAACCACTGGGCCATTGCACCTCCACACTCGTACATATATAAATGTATATACAAGGGGGTTTTGAAAAGCTTCTGGCTTTAAGGGTGTCGCAAAAGGCCTGGCTGGAGACCCAACCTTCCGAGTTCTTTTACAGAGTTTAGAAAAACTAAAAGCCCGCTACAAAAAATGTGTGAATCTAAGCGGGATAAGATCATAATTAACTGATCCTCCTGTATTTTCTTTTACCCAAAGCCAGGAACTTTTCAGCACCCCCTCGTATATAATTATAAGCTTTGTTTACAAACGGAAAGCCTATCAACAGCCAACATATAGTATATAATTAAAGAAAAATATAAAATAAAACAGTAATGAAATCGCTTTAACATTCGTGTTTTATGTTAGTGAATTACATTGTAAAACATTAATTGAGTCAGGTCAATTAGTCTTAATAGTTACCACAAGTAAACAAAACTTCTACTTATATAATTATATATTTACGGGATTTTAAACAAAATAAAAGCTATGGGAGAGTTAATTCATATATAAAGAGAGTGTCAAAGAGTATAGTAAAGACAACGATGCCTCACTTTACGAGGACCTGCTTTACGAGATTCTGGGTTTACGAGTTTTATTTTTCAAGCACAAGATCCTCCAAATTTTGAATGAAGTGCAAAAGTTTCTACTACCATAAATGCTTCTGCGTGTTACCGAGAAATTTATAGAGAACAAAGAAAAGCTTCTTCTAAGGAAACAACTGGAGACTTGTTTTTTTAAACCTCCTATCTACAAGTCCGTCTACGAGTGCTGGTACGTTTACATCCTCATAACATAGAGGTGCAGCAATAGAGACTGATAGAATAAGTACTAGGCTTTATAAAGAAAAATAAGTCCTAGGATCAATTTGTTCAATTAAAACCTTTCAGGGCGGTGCCCCAGCATGGCCACAGTGAAATGAATGAAACAAATAAAGGAGAAAAGATATATAGATACGCACAAACACACACACAAACGCACACATAGATAGATATGGCTGTAGTCAAGTAAAAGAATAAACAATATATATATGTGTGTATGTTTGTGTGTGTGTGTTTGTCCTCCCCAACATCGCTTGACAACCGATGCTGGTGTGTTTACGTCCCTGTAACTTAGCGGTTCGGCAAAAAAGAGACCGGTAGAATAAGTACTAGGCTTACAAAGAATAAGTCCTGGGGTCGATTTGCTCGACTAAAGGCAGTGCTCCAGCATGGCCAGTCAAACGACTGAAACAAGTAAAGGAGTACGTAAATTTTTTCTACTTTTTTTAAAAAACTCCCCTCCCCAGTTTTATACCCTTTTCCTTCCCCCACGAGGTAGTGATAGCTATTTTCCGAAACCCCACCCGTTGTACTCCTTTGTTTAATACAATTTAGAGAACATTTCACTGCTTGTCACAAGATGTTTGCGAACTTGGACAAGGGCTAGCACTAAA
>NC_069007.1:6998303-6999506 GCF_001194135.2 Octopus bimaculoides
TGAGTTCAAATGCTGTAGAAGTCAACTTTGCTTTTCATCCTTTTGGGGTCAATGAAATAAGTACTAGTTACGTACTGGGGGTCGATATAATTGACTTAGCCCCCTCCTCCAAAGTTGCTGGCCTTGTGCCAAAATTTGAAATCAACATTCCTTTGTAGTAAGGTACATGGCTCAGTGGTTCGGGCCTCAGGCTCACAATCGTGAGGTAGTGAGTTTGATTCCCAGACCAGGCTGTGTGTTGTGTTCTTGAGCAAGACGCTTTATTTCATGTTGCTCCAATTCACTCAGTTGTAGAAACGAGTTGTGATGTCATTGGTGCCAAGCTGTGTTGGCTCCTTTGCCATTCCCTTGGATAACATTGGTGGCATGGAGAGGGGAAACTGGCATGCTGGTATCCATAGACAGAAGCAGAGAGGTCGGTACCTTTTGAGTACTGGCCAACATAATCCACTTTACCAAAGCTTACTTACTGGTTTAGGTGAGACAGTGCAGGTTTGAGGGGGTCTCTCACAGTCTCATCTTGTGAGCAAATTTTTCCCATTTGACACTGAAATGTCCCAGAATATTTCAGTTATGGATCAAAGACTTATATTCTAAGAACATAAAAAAACCCCTAAAAATATTGAAATCAATCTTCCACCAAAGTTTCATGTTAAATAACACTGTGTAACATGATTCTTGTCCTTGGGTAGAAACTATTATTTCTTATTTGCTTTCCCTTAGAAAGTATGAAAAATGGTTAATATTTCCTTCAAACTATGCTTTTGTTATGGTATTTATTCAAACCCCAAAGAATCCCTCTCACCACATGTCTGTCATGCTCCCCCACCACTGCTGCTCATCATCACAGATGCACATATTGTTAACCATTAAGGCAGGGGTTTTCAAACTTTTTGACTTGCAGACCCCTTTATATTTCAGGCTTTACCTTAGGGACACCCTTATAAACGCTTATGAAATTTAAACATAAATATTTGCTTAAAATAACATATATTTTTACATTTATTTATTCAACAGTATTTAACAAATGGGTTTATTGTCAATTAAAAGATTTCGATTAAAAAACATATATAAAATCAAATTGTCCATAAAAAGTATTTGCTGTCCACGGAACCCCTGTCTTGTCCTTGCGGACCACAGTTTGAAAACCCCTGCATTAAGGGACATGCTCAAATGGTTAAAGTCAAGCAACTGACAAGCAAA
>NC_069007.1:7000196-7003157 GCF_001194135.2 Octopus bimaculoides
ACACAGACACAAACACACACACACACACATATATATATATATATATATACGACGGGCTTCTTTCAGTTTCTGTCTACCAAATCCACTCACAAGGCTTTGGTCTGCCCGAGGCTATAGTAGTAGACACTTGCCCAAGGTGCCACGCAGTGGGACTGAACCCGGAACGATGTGGTTGGTAAGCAAGCTACTTACCACACAGCCACTCCTGCGCCTATATTTTAAGAAATTGAAGTAAAGGCAGTATTTCAACAGAACTATGGTAACAAAAGGATACGCCCTAAAGGGCATTTAAATCAGCCATATCCAGCCAAGATATTCTACCTGTCTTATTGTTCAAACTGGCCTGATTGAGCCTTTTACACCTGCCCTCCAATGTCATCATCATCATTGTTTAACATCTGCTCTCCATGCTGTCATGGGTTGGATGGTTTGACATGGAGTTGGCTAGCAGAAAGCTGTCGAGACTCCAATTGCCTGTTGTGGCATGGTTTCTACAGTCGGATGCCCTTCCTAATGCCAACCACTCAGCAGAGTATGATGGGTGCTTTTTATGTGCCACCAGCACGAGTGCCTTGAAGCAGTACTGGCACAGGGGCTTTTTAAGTGGCCCCAGCACCTGGAAGGAGAAGCCTGTGTGTATGGAAGATATTGGTCTTACTTAGTTTGACGTGTCTCATCAAGTAAAGAAAATCGCCACATCTCCTGGTCCCTTGTCATTTCCTCAGTGAAGCTCAGCATCCGAAGATCTTTTCTCACCACTTCATCCCACGTCTTCCTGGGTCTACCCCTTCCACAGGTACCCTCCACAATTAGAACTCAGCACTTCTTTATGCAGCTGTCCCCATCTATATTCATCACATGACCAAACCAGCACAGTCTTTTCTCTTGTACACTGTATCTGGAATTGTCATATCATCAAAATTTCAAAGCTATGAGATAATGCATGACTCATTAGAAAAATAATCTAATTAAATACTGTAAATCCTCGAGTATAATCCGCACTTTTTTTCCAAAATTTAAAGGCCAAAATCCCTAGTGCGTATTATATACGAGGTTAAAAATGAAAAATATTTTCTAAGTGATAAATATGTAAAGGCAATTTACTTGATATTTATTTTTCACTGACGTTATTACTGTTATTTCTTTATTTTCTGCAAACAAAGTGCACAAAAAAGCTACACGTTTGCATTATGTTATCATCATCATCATCATCATCATCATCGTTTAACGTCCGCTTTCCATGCTAGCATGGGTTGGACGATTTGACTGAGGACTGGTGAAACCGGATGGCAACACCAGGCGCCAGTCTAATTTGGCAGAGTTTCTACAGCTGGATGCCCTTCCTAACGCCAACCACTCAGAGAGTGTAGTGGGTGCTTTTACGTGTCACCCGCATGAAAACGGCCACACTCTATATACAATAATAATAAAGGACGTTACCGTATATACGTTTACAAACCAAGGACGTTGTATAAACCTCCTTGACTCAAGTTAGAGAAGCTTGCTTCTCAACCACATAGTTCTGGGTTCAGGCCCACTGCTTGGTTCTTTGGACAAGTATCTTCTGCTATAGCCTCAGGCCAACTAAAACCTTGTGAATGGATTTGGTAGATGGAAACTGAAAAATGCCTCTCATATATCTGTGTGTGTGTGTGTGTGTCTTTGTGTCTGAGTTTGTCCTTCACCACTGCTTGACATCCTATGTAACTCAGTGGTTCAGTAATAGATACCAATAGAATAAGTACTAGGCCTTGAATAACATATTGGAGTCAATTTATTCACCTAAAAATTCTTCAAGGTGGTGCCCCAGCAAGGCCACAGTCTAATGACTGGAAGACGTAAAAGTTAAAAAATAAAAGGTAAAAGATATATGTTTGTATGTGTATATATATACACATATATGTACGTGACACTCCGTCGCTTTACGACGTCGAGTGTTCCAGTTGATCCGATCAATGGAACAGCTTCTTGTGAAATTAACGTGCAAGTGGCTGAGCACTCCACAGACACGTGTACCCTTAACGTAGTTCTCGGGGATATTCAGCGTGACACAGTGTGACAAGGCTGACCCTTTGAGTTACAGACACAACAGAAACAGGAAGTAAGAGTGAGAGAAAGTTGTGGTGAAAGAGTACAGCAGGGTTCGCCACCATCCCCTGCCAGAGCCTCGTGGAGCTTTTAGGTGTTTTCGCTCAATAAAGACTCACAATGCCCGGTCTGGGAATCCATGATCCTAGGACCACGAGTCTGCTGCCCTAACCACTGGGCCATTGCACCTCCACATACACATATATACACATGGGTATATAGATATGTTTATAAATATGATGATACCTGATATATCCATGTATATAGTGGGAGAAGCCCACATCATTCTGTTTAGGTCTTCCATTCAACAGAACTTGTTTTAGAAAGCTGTTCTATACCAAAACGTCAGAAGAAAGAAAGAAAGAAAGAAAGAAAGAAAGAAAGAAAGAAAGAAAGAAAGAAAGAAGGAAGGAAGGAAGGAAAGGTAGAAAGAAAGAAAGAAAGAAAGAAAGGAAGAAAGACAGAATGAATGAAAGAATGTGTGTCTGTGTTTGTCCCCCCAGCATCGCTTGACAACCGATGCTGGTGTGTTTATGTCCTCGTCATCTAGCGGTTCGGCAAAAGAGACCGATAGAATAAGTCCTGGGGTCGATTTGCTCGACTAAAGGCGGTGCTCCAGCATGGCCACAGTCAAATGACCGAAACAAGGAAAAGAGTCAAAGGAAATCTGGAAAATTACGCTGTGTAGAAGATGGGGGGGTAGGTAAAACTTCCCCACTCTATTACATGTATGTATGTATGTATATATATGTGTGTGTGTGTGTGTGTGTGTGCATTTTATAATGGGTCAACAACGTGGCAAAGCCAAAGTTGTCTTCCTTCGTAGTTTCTTAAAAGTCTTAAATTAAAAGTTAATAAAAAAGAAAACAGAGT
>NC_069007.1:7003217-7005124 GCF_001194135.2 Octopus bimaculoides
ATGAGAGGAAAAGAGAGTGAGAGGAAGAGAAGGAGCGATAGAATAGAGCAGAATCAGAGGGGGGGGGAGTCAGCGAATGACAAGAAGAGTGAGAGTGGGAGAGAAGAATCAGCTTGTGAAAAGGAGAAAGAGTAAGAGAGAAAGAGAAGTCAGAGCAGAAGAGGCAGTGTGAGGAGGAGTGAGAGAGCCAGAGCATAAGAAGACGATAAATGTGAGGGGGGGGGGGGTTAATGCAATCAGAATAAGACGGAAAGAGAGAGAGAGAGAGAGACAGAGACAGAGTAATAGAGAAACGGAGAAAGAAAGTCAGCGTATGAGAGAAAGACAAAGTATGAGGGGGGAAATAACTGGAGAGAGAGTAAAATAGAAAGACTGAGAGTGAAAGAGGAAGAGAGTGAGAGGTAAAATGGCTGACTGGGGTGGATTTACGGAAGATGATCTTCGCCAACTTTCCTACCCGTTACCCAGAACTGATAAAGGTAGAAAAAGAAATGTCTACCGTCTTTCTATTTCTTGGATTAGTTTTTTTGTTTGTTTTATTTTTTATTATTTTTTTTCATTGATTACTTTGTGATCTTATTGATTTTGTTGTTTTAACGTGTCAAACTTGTACATTACTTTTGTGCGCGTGCGTGTGTATACCCTGATGTGTGTGTATTTACGTGGGTGTACACGTGTGTATGATTCTGTGTATGTGAGTGCGTATACGAATGTGTATATGTATGTGTGTCAATGGTTGTGTGTGTATGTGCGTCAAATGTACACGTGTGTGTATGTGACTGGGTGCATATATGTATATGTTAGTGTGTGTATATTTGTATGTCAGTATCTACGTGAATGTGTGTGTGTGCTTCCTAACTTTGTTGTTGTCAACCTCGATCCATTAAGTCCGACAGATCTACGCTCAGACACGTTCCAAATGTAACAACCACACCATAACGTGTATGTTGGTACCTTACACATTATGAAGAACCATTACTACATCATCCAAACACGTCTTTCCTTGTCATTATTGTCTAGTCCCAACTAACAAGACCTAAATAATCAAAAGAAGTCCCGATCTTGACCACCACACCCTCTTTTATTATTTATATCTAGATATTTATTTATTCATTACACTTTCAGACCTCGTCTATATAAGACTTCTTACTTTTAAAACTTCTATAAAGATTTAGCTGTTACTTCTAGCACTTAGGGTGAACACGTAAGGAGGGCTTCCTTCCTCTTTTAGAATAGCTTGACATTCTTAAGAGTTGATTCTGTGGTGCTTTAAAAGAAGTGGCAAAGGCATTGGGTCGGGTTGGGTTGAGTTAAGATGTGTTCTGTAGGAAAGGGATGAAAGCCACTTCATCACATGCAGATTTTCAAGTTGTTGAATGAGTTTTCATCGTTCTGTTTTACGCGTTTTGATCTTTATTAATCTGTATAATGATTAAAGTGTGCTAATTAACTTAATTACTTCTCCAGTGTTTATGTACGCTTTATCTCTCTTGCATACAGCACACGCGCATACATACAGATGCATAACTACAGTTTGATGCCCCCATCAAAAATGTATGTTTATTAACGAAATTTTGCAGAAATACGTTTTCGAGTGTGTAAATTTAGAAAACAAAATAAGAATTTGTCTACTTGGGGGGCGAGGGGCTTCGTATCGTTCTCCTATGACTTCATTTCCATTTGGCATTTTTCAAATTGTATTTTTTTTTTCCGCATTTCTATGTTTAAAACAGCATCTCGTAATGTTCACTGGATCTAATCAATTTGACGGCCAGATTTTTAATTATTTATTTTTTTAACTAAACACTTTGAAACTTCGAAGACTAGTAGAATGTAGATCCTGTTCACTTTCGAAAGCGTATCTCTGCAAAATTTTATTAACGATTATACGTTTTTCAGGAAGCAAT
>NC_069007.1:7006441-7008126 GCF_001194135.2 Octopus bimaculoides
ATATATATATGGGAGAATTAACGAAAAAAACAACAACAGACGAGGACAGGTGGTGTAAACAACAAAAGGATGTATTAGTTTAACGCTCGGGAATACAGAAAGTCTTTAATGTTTCGAGCTACGCTCTTCAACAGAAAGAATACGGAGAAAACAAGGAGAAAAAAAATTGAATGTTTTGGTCAGCGAACAATCATAGCGATCATACATATATATGATGGGCTTCTTTCAGTTTCCGTCTACCAAATCCACTCACAAGACTTTGGCCGGCCCGAGGCTATAGTAGAAGACACTTGGCCAAGATGCCATGCAGTGGGACTGAACCCGGAACCATGTGGTTGGTAAGCAAGCTACTTACCACACAGCCACTCCTCTGCCTAAATTTTGTATTAATTTTTTTGTCTTTTTTTTGTGGCTGTTTTGTGTTTTACTGATTTTTTTTTCTTTCTCTTTTTATCCTTTTCCGTCCCTAATCTCACTGCTGACACCACTACCAGAGAGAAATCTCCATGCGTCTGCTAAGAAACAGGCCAATTTTGGCAAACAGAGGAACAAGAATCCCAAGGATCGTGTTATGACCAGCCCAAAGAAGCGAGTTACTTTGAGTGATGTCGTACAAGTGATGCCGGTCGATGAAATGTTAAGTCCAGCTAGTATGTTCAATGGAGAAAATGGTGTCCCGGGCGCCAAAGAGGGCCCAAATGCCAACAAACCCAAAGTACCTCAAACTCCACCAAAGTCTGTCCTGAAAAATTCCAAATCTGCAGAACGTAGAAAATTGCAGAATTCTTACAGTTCAGAGACATCTTCTGTGAATGAACCTTCACAAGGGACACCTTTGCAAGAGACCCCCTCACAAGAAAACCTTTCACAAGAGGAGTCTGCAACACAGAAAGAATTACCTTGTCGAGAACTGGATGAGCAAGAAGCTCTAAGGTAAATTTATTTATTTATTCTTTTAGTTTTGTTTCAGGCGTTGGACTGTGGCCATGCTGGGGCACCACTTTTAAGGGCTTGAGAAGACACTTGCCCAAGGTGCCATGCAGTCAGACTGAACCGAAAACAGTGTGACTTGGGTAGCAATCTTCTTACTAAAGACCTGCCTGTGCTTAGCAACCTAAAGTTGATAAAAACAAAGAAAGTAAAAAGAAAAATAGAGATTAAAAAAAAAAATGAACAGAACAAAAGAACTGGATGAGTAGGTGGGATTTTCCCCTGTGAAACATTTGTGGGGAGTCATGGTTAGGGGGATTGAAGTGTCTGAAAGTATTGCCTGAGTTGTGTTGCAATAATAGAGTGGACAAAAAGGTGTGGTTTAGCCTTTTGTGTTGGTTAAACTGCAAAGTCAGAGTCATGGAAGTCTAGTTTATCTGTTGTCTTTTCTTTTCTTTTGTGAGACACAAAAGCAGACACAAGAAAAAACAGAAGAAGCAAATGAAAAATAAAAACATTAAAACACAAACAGCAAAAGTCTAAAGGACATAGGAGGGGGTGCTGAAAATTTCCTGACTTTAAGGCTATCATAACGGCCGAGTTGGCGACCCAACCTTCAGAGTTCTTTGACAGGGCTTAGAAAAACTCAGGACCCCTGCAATAAATGTGTGAATCTGAGAGAGGAATATGTTGAATAAAATCATAATTAACTGATCCTCCTGTATTTTCTTTTACCCAGTGCCTGGAACTTTTCA
>NC_069007.1:7008136-7010278 GCF_001194135.2 Octopus bimaculoides
TATATATATACATACACATATATATGAGGTGGTGCCAAAAAGTTTCTGATTTTAAGGGTATCGCAAAAGGCCTGGTTGAAAGCCCAACCTTCCAAGTTCTTTTAGAGGGCTTAGAAAAACTAAAGGACCGCTGCAATAAGTGTGTGAATCTGTGAAGGGGAATATGTTGAATAAAATCACAATTAACTGATCCGCCTGTATTTTCTTTTACTCAAAGACAGGAACTTTTCATCAGTCTCTCATAGTCCGAGAAAACCATGCGTTGTTACATGGCTGAAGTGACCAGAAGTGGGGAGAGATTGAGAAAATGGTTTTTGGAGTCAGGGAGAAGGTAGATTATAAAAGTTAAAAGTAAAACCAGAGATTTGGGGCTTCCTGGTTTTTCTGACAAAACCCTTTGTAACCTTCATCCTGTCTTTGTCCTTACATGTTTTTGATTTATATTAGCCCTTGTGGCCAATAAAACAGAATTAATTATTATCATTATTATTATTATTATTATTATTATTATTGTGAAGGCGCATGGCTCAGTGGTTAGAGCATCGGGCTTATGATTGTGAGGTTGTGAGTTTGAATCCCGAACCGGGCTGCGTGTTGTGTTCTTGAGCAAGACACTTTACTTCACGTTGCTCCAGTTCACTCAGCCGTAGAAATGGGTTGTGACGTCACAGGTGCCAAGCTGTATCGGCCCCTTTGCCTTTCCCTTGGATAACACTGATGGCAGGGAGAGGGGAGGCTGGTATGCATGGGCGACTGCTGATCTTCCATAAACGACCTTGCTCGGACTTGTGCCTAGGAGGGTAACTTTCTTGGTGCAATCCCATGGTCAGTAGCAGTATTATTATTTTATGTGTGTGTATATGTGTGTGTGTGTGTGTGTGTGTATACATATATATGCACTTATCTCACTGGTCTGAAAGGGTCCAGTAAACGCCATGAGCAAATCCCCTTATTCTATATCAAACCATTGACGAAATTTGAATCAGAACCCCCAAAAGAGTATACCTAAATATTTGTGCTTTTTCAATTCCTTCCTGTTGCAGCCGGGAGTTGACCCAAATTGAAAAATTCCAACACCAACAGAAACTTATAGAAGAAAAGAATAAACAGACCCGGAATTTCCTTGCTGAAGCCATTAAAGACCGGTAAGTGCTGCATTTAACCTTCTTTGGAAGTTCTTGTATTTAGTTTTTTGTATTTCATATGTAAGATAATTCTTCGTTGGAAGCTAGTGTGTTGAAACAGATTTTGTTGTATCTTGGGAGGGTCATTATGCCAACAATAAACACACACACTGGTTTAATTTCACTTCTTTTATTCTCATTATTATTATTAGTCAGTTGAAGATAGTGAGCTGGCAGAATTGTTAGCACTCCGCATAAAATGCTTAGCAGCATTTCGTCTGTCCTTATCCTTGAGTTCAAATTCTGCCAAGATCGACTCTGCCTTTCATCCTTTCAGGGTCGATAAATTAAGTACCAAATAGAAGACTGAACCAAACTTCTATGCCTGTTTTGGCACAGTTTTTACAGCTGGATGCCCTTCTTAACAACACCAACCACCCTGCAGAGTGGACTGAGTGCTTTTTATGTGGCACCAGCACAGGCAAGGTCAGTTTTGGCATGGCTTTTACAGCTGGATAACCTTCCAAATGCCAACCACTTTACAGTTTGAACTGGATACTTTTTATGTGGCACCAGTGCCGGCAAGGTCACCAATTACTTGCAAGACAAAGAACCTTTGAGAGGGGAGAGGCCAATGGAGGAGGTGGAGGAGGTGGTCTTGTGTCAGATGATGAAAGGTTAGAGTCTGACAGAGAAACAGAAACAAGTGTCTTGTTGTAGAGAAGGTACATGATTATCCGGCCAGAGAGAGAGAGAGAGAGAAAGAGAGAGACAGAGACACAGAGAGAGAGAAAGAGAGATCAAGAATATATATATATATATATGAGATTTTATATATATATATATATATATATATATACTAGATTATCTAGTATATATATATATATATATATACCGGAGTAAGCACATAAATGTGAAACAAGGTGGAAAAAAGAGTACTCAAATACCAGAGGTAGAGCAATATGCTTTTAAATAATATATATATATATCATCATCATCATCATCATCATCGTTTAAC
>NC_069007.1:7011669-7012502 GCF_001194135.2 Octopus bimaculoides
ATATATATATATATATATATATATATATATATATATATACAACGGGCTTCTTTCAGTTTCTGTCTACCAAATCCACTCACGAGGTTTTGGTCGGCCCGAGGCTATAGTAGAAGACACTTGCCCAAGGTGCCATGCAGTGGGACTGAACCCAGAACCATGTGGTTGGTAAGCAAGCTACTTACCACACAGCCACTCCTGCAAAGTTACAATCTTTACAACTTAACAACCTGATATAATTATAATTACAATACAACATAGAGTTATTTACGTTCCCTACATTATACCTTTATCGTAACATGAATAATTTCTGCTTATATCCAGAATTGATAACAATCTGAACCTTACTTTTAATGTCTATGAATGGTTTTGCAATACACAGTTACCCCCTTCAACTATAGTCTACAAGCCTAAATATACTTTAACTCAGACATGTACACATTAACCCTTGTTGTGTTGTTGTTGGCACTCCGTCGCTTACGACGTCGATGGTTCTAGTTGATCCGATCAATGGAACAGCCGGATCTTTTTTAAAACGGGGGCCACATTTTTCATTAACGAAACACTTTGAAACTTGGAACACTGGTAGAATGTGTCATAAAACATCTTTTTCTCTTAGTCTTCTTAAAAAAAAAAGAAATCCCTAAGTTATTCCATGTGAAAGTTGTCGTATTTCTGTAATTTCAACCAATCACTGACTTCCATTCAGCCGATATACATTAAGTGCCGACTACATAAACAAACGATTCTGAAACAATTCTATCGGTAATAGGGTTAGGGTAAAACAGCAAATTTAAAAAGAAAAAAGCAAATAAAACGAAGAAAAAAAAAAGAAA
>NC_069007.1:7013103-7029973 GCF_001194135.2 Octopus bimaculoides
GGGAATCGAAACCGCGATCCTATGACCGCGATTCCGCTGCCCTAACCACTGTGCCATTGCCCCTCCATTAACCCTTGTATTTTGGACTTTACTCGTAAGCTTGTACTGAGACCTACCCACAACGCGATAACACTTCATGACATTATTCTCGTATACGATTTAGCTATGCATCTGAGTATGATAATATACTATCAGACTACTTTTCTATGATAGAACCCTTTACCCTTCAGTTTAGCATTTATATACTTTTCACCTAATCGCTTCTCCCTCTCCGACTCTTATGCAGATAATTACTTGTTGATTGGATGTGTATCTCTGATAAATACTAAATAAAACGCTACTCACATATCCATAAGTACTTCCCGAAGCCCATCCATTAGTAAGCACCCACTTGAATATTCATGCCTTAAATATTATTATACTTATATGTATTCTTATAATTATCTCTATTCTTGTTTTATTTTGTTCTTTTGTTTTACTGGTCTTGTAATTTATTGATAGTCCTAACGGACCTGAACAGCGCTATTGTTTTTAAATGTTATCTGACCAATTAGGTTGAAGAATTTACTTTGATCTCACCCCACTACGCATAGGGGCATTGGGATTAGTTTTCGGCCAATAGATAACAAATATTAACATCGCACTAAGGTTTTACCCAGTCTTTCTTTCTTTCATTAATGTAGTTACGTATTAATTTTCCCCTAACGGGTTCAATTTAAGTTATTTCTGCCAACTCCTTTCATAATGCTATATCTATTAAATAGCAGTTAGCCTCTGACTTCTGACCCCTGTAGCATGGACTGTACCATTAAACCCACCACATAACATTCTACCTTCACTACTTCCCTCAGTATAATGGAAACCCAATCTAAAACGCAGCCTACGGATATATCTGCTGAGAGTGACTTTATTTGCTTACCACAAGATGGAATATCATGGATTATAATAACACCTTAAAATGAAGGGTAATTTTGCAGATTAACACCTGCACGATCTTCACTAGGGCATTAGGGTGAGGGTTTTAGGGTTAGGGACGGAATTCCCTAACCATAACCCTAACCCTAACCCTGACCCTAAAACCCTAACCCTAACACCCTAGTGAAAATCGTGTGGGTGTTAATCTGAAAAATTACCAAATGAAGTTCTTACCTTTCCTTACCATCATGCAAGCATGTGTCCTTCATTTCCAGTCTCCTATGACAAATCTGTTTGGCCATGGGGAGATATTACTTTACTTGGAAACAGGTGAGGGTTGGAAACAGCAAGAGCATCCAGCCATAGAAAATCCACCTCAACAAATTCCATCCGACCTATGCAAGCATGGAAAAGTGGACGTTAGACACTACTGCTGTGGACGATGATGATGTTCTGTTTTAGCTCCTATATATTCACCAGGTTTTTTTGGGTTTTTTTAAAATTCATTGTATGTTTCCACTTCCTTTATTCCATAGATGGGAGAAAGCAGAAACAGAAGCTGTCTTGTTGACCAATTTACAAAAAGAACTTTCACGGCTGGACGACCTTCTTACTGCTGATGTGTCCATCATTCGAGACAAAATCGAAACTTCCAGCTTGGAGTACCTTGAAGCCCAGTATGTAGAAAAATATATATATATATATATCCATATCTATTATGTTTCCTTCATTTTCCCTACCTCTAAATTGATATGCACTGTATCCCCATCTCTAAATTGTGTGTTTTTATTCTCTCTGTCTCACATTCACCTTCTAGCTTGAGGGTATGCTCTCTCTCTCTCTCTCTCTCTCTCTCTCTCTCTCTCTTTCTCTCATATTCACCTTCTAGCTTGAGGGCATGCTGTCTCTCTCTCTCTCTCTCTCTCTCTCTCTCTCTCACAAAAAGGATTAGTCATTCCTGTACTTCAAAGTTTCGCTCTTAACGTAAGACGCACGCAATATTGCGTGCTTCTTATGACATTAACAGTTTTTAACTCTTATTTCATGCAACAGAGGTGCTTTGGCACCTTCGCTCACAATTAATGATGATAGAATTTTACCTTTATGGCATTATGTTACACCTGGCTGTTTATATTAATTTGCGTGTGCGTTTATGTGTTGATGGAAGGAGAGAAAAAGATACACACACATCTCTCCTGTTTTAATTCACCTCTCTTGAAATATATCATCATCATCATCATCGTCATCATTTGATGTCCATTGTCCATGCTGGTATGGGTTGGATGGTTTGACAAGGGCTGGTAAGCTGAGAGGCTGATTTGGCATGGTTTCTACGGCTGGATGCCCTTCCGAATGTTAACCACTCCAAGAGTGTAATGGGTGCCTTTTACGTGCCACGGGCATGGGTGCCAGTTGCGTGACACCTGTATGTGCCATGACTATGATTTCACTTGGCAAGCTTTGTCCATTTTCCCATCTGCCAGGATCAGTCACAAGACAATGAAATCCGCAGGGCCTGAGGCCATAGTAGAAAACATTTGCACAAGATGCCATGCAGTGGGACTGAACCCAGTAGCATGAAGTTGAAAAGCAAACCTCTAAACCACACATCCATGCCTAGACCTCTATACACACACACACACACACACACATACATACACACACACAAGCTATTTCCTCCATACAACTCTTAAACCCTCCAAATAAGTCCTTATATGGTGTGTAGGATTGAGTGAAACATTGAAGAACATGGAAAATAAAATGGCTTTATTTTGTATCACCTTTCTTTCTTTCTTTCTTTTTATTTCTTTCTTTCTTCATCTTTCTTCTTCCTGTCTTCTTCTTTGTATCCTCTTCCTCTTCCTCTTTTACTTTCCCTTCTTACTGCTCTTCTCTCCCTCCTCCCCTTCCTCTTTTTCTCTTTATTCTTCCTATTTCTTTCTCTTCCCCTCTTTTATCTTCCTCCCATTATTTTTCCTCTTCTTTCTCCTCCCCCTTTTATCTTCTTCTTCCCCTTCTTCTTCCCCTTCTTCTTCTTCTTCTTCTTCTTCTTCTTCTTCTTCTTCCCTACTCTTCTTTCTCTTCCCCTCCTTTGTCTCCCCTTCCTGCTACCATCTTTCTAACCCTTCTTCTGTCTTTCCAGGAAGCGTTACGAGAAAGCCGAGAAGGAATTCATCAAATGCAAACTGGAGATGTTCCGCAAGGCAGAACTGAAAGAACAACTCACCGAACATTTGTACACAATAATTTACCAGAACGAGATGAGGAAAGCGCAGAAGCTGACTGAACTGATGGAGAAGTTAAAGATTTGTCCAATGTCGGATGAGGTGGAATGTATTCTTCCTCCAATGCCACCAGTTCCTATGTATAACCCTGTTAACACGATACACTCCCCCTACAAAGACATTTCCACCACCACTGCCAACACCACCACCACAACCACCGACACCACCACAACCACTAACACCACCACAACCACAACCACCAACACCACTACTTCTAGTGTTACTCCTTCTAATGCTAGCAGTACAGATAAAGAGCCAGTAATAGCTACTGACGTCTGTCCCGAGAAAGAGACCCCTTTGACCACGCCCACAGCCACAACACCGTCACAGTCTGAGGACAGCCACACTGCTGAAACGTGTGCCAACGCTTGTCCCTCTGAAGGAACGGAGTCAGCCCCAGAAAGCTCGGAAAACCCCAGTGGAGATCTGCTTACCGAAACACTGTCTGAGTCGTCGCGAGTGGGATCAGGGGACGACGTGACCCTTACTGTCTCCAGCCCTGTCGAAAATAACACCAGTAACATCATTAGTGGCGGAAATAATAATAATAATAGTAGCCTTAGTAGTAATAATAATAGTAGTACTGTTAACAATAGTGATAGCAGTAGTAGTAGTAATAATAATAATATTAATGATAATAATAATAATCCTGACAACAACAACAACAATAGTAATAATAATAATGTAACAGTCCCTGCCTCAGCAATGCAACACAAGAGTGCCAATGCAAAGGGAGATAATCATAACGAGGGGGAGGGAACTGGTGATAGTTGAGATTGTAGGAGAACCAGACTAAAAGCCTTACCATACTTTTTTTTTTTGATCTCTTTCGGTATTTTTTTCTCCTTCTGGGAGTTCAAATCTCATTCATCCATACAAGGTCAAAGTCATCTGTACCAGGGGTTTCTCATTTTTTATAAATATGTTTTTTTTCCTGTGTAGTCTATTATAATTCTGCCACTTGATCAATCAACCTGTACTCAGTTGTACTTTTGAGACACATAAACACTATTCATTGTGATAATGATGAGGCATTTGATAGATTTACAAGCACTGGGTATTGTGCTTAAATAAGGTGGTACTGCTGATAATGATAATAATAATAATAATAGGGGTTTGAATAATTCACCTTTGGAAACATGGGTGTTTTGCTCAACATCCTTAAATAACTCTAATTCAGGAACCTTTTGAACGGAATGGGCTACTCGACCTGAAGAAAATTCTAACCGGGCCCCATCTGCAAGGTCATGCGCTGTTTATCTTGATATAAGATCACCATGTCGCGCACATATGGTTGTGATGCATGTGCCTGGTGTACCCTTATCAGACGGGTAGTCATGATGGGTATACTGGGCTTCGTATATTTGTACCCTATTGTCAGTTTGATGGCATGCACTGCTCTCTCACTCAATAATAGCAATTTCAAATTTTGGCACAGGGCCAATAGTTTTTTTTTTTTTTAAGAAAGAAGAAATCAATTATATTGGTCCCAGTACTTGACTGGTACTTATCCATCCCAAGAGGATGGAAAACAAAATCAACCTCAGTGGAATTTGAGCTCAGAACACAAAGAACGGAAGAAATGGCACTGAGCTAATGATTTTGTCACCTTGATGGTAGTGATGATGATGATGATGATGATGGTGATAAATCTTTCTAATTTTGGCACAAAGCCTGAACTTTTGGACGGGAGAGGGCTTAGTTGATTCCATTGATATGCATCACCCCCACCCCCAGTCCTCGACTGGTATATATTTATTTTATCCACCACAAAAACATAAAAGACAAGGTCAACCTCAGTGGAATTTGAACTCAGTATGACTAGAAGTGCTACTAAGCATTTTGTTCGGCATTTAACGTCCATTTTCCATGCTGGCATGGGTTGGACGGCATGTCAGGAACTGGTAAGGTCAAGATGGGTATACTGGGCTTTGTATATTTTACCCCAGTGTCACTTTGATGGCATGCACTGCTCTCTCACTCTATAATAACAATAATATCCTTTCTGCTAAAGGCACAAGGCCTGAAATTTGGTGGGAGGAGGTAAGTCAATTACATCGACCCCAGTATGCAACTGGTACTTAATTTATCAACCCTGAAAGCATGGAAGGCAAAGTCAACCTTGGCGGAATTTGAACTCAGAACATAAAGACAGACAAAATACTGCTCAGCATTTCACCTGGCATGCTAATGATTCTGCCAGCTCGCCACCTTAATAATAATAATAATAATAATAATAATAATAATCCTTTCTACTATAGGCGTAAAACCTGAAATTTTGAGGGGAGGGGTACATGATTACATCAACCCCAGTGCTCAAACTGGTACTTTCTGAAAGGATGAAAGACAAAGTCAACCTTGATGGAATATTAACTTGGAACATAATGCTCAAAGAAATACTGCGAAGCATTTTACTGAGTTTGGTAATAATTCTATTACAGACAAGACAAGGCCCAAAATTTGAAAGAGGTGGTGGGAATTAGTTAATTAAAATCTACTTTAGTATTTGACTTGCTCTTTATTTCATCAACTTCTAACCCCTAAAGCCCTTTCTGTTCAGAGTCAACTTCATCTTTTTTCCTTCGGGGTTGATACGATAAAGTACCAGTCAAGTATTAGGGTCAGTTTAAAATTCCTATGGAACAGAAAATAACCCCCAAAATTTGTGAGGGAAACTTCTTGGACCACCAATTATAAATTAATTTTTAATTACTTAATGTAACTCAGTAAGACATTAAACTTACTGGGTCCATGGAAACTTTTGTAAGGACCGTGTTATGAGATAATGTTAAGGCTAAGACTGACTTTACCTTTTATCTTTCAGGGGTCAATGAAATAAAGTATCTGATATACTATGGGGTGCATTTAATATTTCTATGAAACGTCCTTAACACATAAAACGTGACGGGCCACAATCATGGCCGTCAGGCACAGGTTGACAGGCCATGATCATGGTCCAGATAGATACATTTAATTTATGGGCGTTTGTTGGGGGTCTAATGTCACTCAAACGATCTGATACCCCCCAGAATGCAAGAAGATTAATAGTTCAACTAATGACTTTTCAGATAATATAAAACTTGCCACCATTAGATACTAAGAAGATATTTTAACTATTTTTTGTTTTTTATGTGTGTATGGTAGTTTTTTTATGGTGTGTATGAGACGTGAAGAACAACAGTTAAGTCAAATAAGCAAATACAATCATTCATCAACAGGTGCTTGCGTAGTATACTTAAAATCAGATGGCCCGAACACATAAGCAATATGGAGCTATGGCAAAGAACGAATCAAGTCTCGATTAGGGAGCAAATATTTAAGAAAAAGTGGAAGTGGATTGGTAGCACAATTAGAAAGGACACACCAAATGTAGCGAAAAGTGCTTTACAGTGGAATCCGGATGAATATAGAAAGAGGGGTAGGCCTAAGAACTCATGGCGTAGATCAACACAAAAGGAACTAGAGAAAGGGGGACATTCATGGCAGAGTATAAGTACAGAAGCGAGAAATTATGCGACATGGAATTCAATTATAAGTGGCTTATACTCCGCGTTGGAGGGTTAAAGGCAAGAAAAAGATGGTAGTCTCATTTTCATAAAATGTGCTCAGCAGTCCATGCTGTGTAAGTGCAAATCCCAGCACTGTATGGGTTAATGTGAATGGAATTATGATAGATGACTGAAATTAATGTTACTTTTCATCCAACTGGGTTGATAATATAACACCAGTTGAATAACATGGATTGATTTAACTCGTTAGCATTTAAATTGGCTTTATCCTGTGAAATGCATTTAAGATTTCTCTAAAAAGAAGGGTGGTGAGCTGGTAGAATCATTAGCATGCTGTGCGAAATGTTTGGTGGCATTTCGTCTGTCTTTATGTTCTGAGTTCAAATTCCACTGAGGTCTTTATCTTTCATCCTTTCAGGGTTGCTAAAATAAGGACCAGTTGATCACTGGGGCCGGTGTATTTGACTTAACCCTCAGCTCCCTGAAATTTCTTGCCTTGTGCCAAAATCTGAAACCAATATTTTTCTTAAAGGCAGCGAGGTGGCAGAATTGTTAGCATACCAGGAAAAATGCTTAGCAACATTTTTTTTCCATCTTATGTTCTGAGTTCAAATTCTACCAAGGTCAACTTTGCCTTTCATCCTTTCAGGGTCAATAAGTATGAGTTGAGTGCTGGGGTTGGTGTAATCATCTTACCCACCTCCCCCAAAATTGCTGGGTTTGTACCAAATTGTGAAACCACTCTGCTTTTCATTTTTCTGATAGCGGTAATGATGAAGTAAAATACTGAGGTAGATATTCATATAAAACATCCTCGAATGAATTGAATTATAATAGAAGTCTGTGACTAACTTTGTCTTTTGTTATTCTGGGTTTGATAAAATAGGTACCAGTGAAACACTTGACTAGCATTTTATATCAACTGACCCCAGGAGGGTTGAAAAGCAAAGTTGATCTTGGTGCGATTTGAACTCAGAACATTGACCCTAAAAGGGTGAAAGTCAAAATCAACCTCAGAAGAGTTGCTGCCAAGCATTTTGTCTAGAATGGTAATGATTCTACCAGTTCACCCACCTTATAAAAATCTTAATAATAATAATAATAATAATAATCCTTTCTGCTAAATGCACAAGGCCTGAAATTTGTGGGGAGGGAACTAGTCAATTACATCGACCCCAGTGTTCAATAAGTATATATTTTATCAACCCTGAAGGGCTGAAAAGCAAAGTTAAGGTCAGAAATTTGAACTCAGAATAATAATCCTTTCTATTATAGGCACAAGGCCTGAAATTTGGTGGGAGCGGGTTAAGTCGATTACATTGACCTCAGTGTTTTACAGGTACTTAATTTATTGACCCTCAAAGGGTGAAAGGCAAAGTTGACCTTGGCAGAATTTGAACTCAGAGCATAGTGGCAGACGAAATACTGCTAAGCATTTTGCCTGGCATGCTAATGATTCTGCCAGCTCGCCACCTTATAATAATAACAACAATAATAATAATAATAATAATAACAACAATAGTAATAATAATAATAATAACAACAATAGTAATAATAATGCCCAGCTGACAACAAGGTATGCGATAAGGAAGAAAGAAAAGTCGATAGATGTGACAGGTTAGGTTGGGAGGTTAAGCAGTTGTGGTCACTGAAAAAGATGATAGTCTTCTTCTTCTTCTTGTACCCTTTTAAAGCCTAGCCAGGCTCATGGACCCAATTTCCTGGTTTCAATGGCGTATGTGTTCCCCAGCTGGACGGGACGCCAGTCCATCGCAGCGTTACTCATTTTTGCCAGCTGAGTGGACTGGAGCAATGTGAAATGAAGTGTTTTGCTCAAGAACACTACTCGTTGCCCGGTCCAGGAATTGAAACCACAATCTTACGATCATGGTGCTGACACCTTAACCACTAAGCCACATGCCTCCACAAAAAGGTGATAGTAGTACCAATAATTGTCGGAGCCCTGGGAACTGTGAATAAGAATTTTGAGAAGTACATGGAACAAATAGGGGCTGCGCTTGAATACTCTGGAAAGTGCTAAAAAAATAAGGGTTGTTACCTTAGTTCACTGGTAGGGAACAGCTAGCACCGTAGTACATCTCCAGCGTTAGAAGCTGTGCAAAGACAATAAAATAATAATAGTAATCATAATCCTTTCTACTGTAGGCACAAGGCCTGAAATTTTGGGGGAGGGGGCTAGTTAATTACATCAACTCCAGTGCGTAACTGGTACTTATTTCATCAGTCCTGAAAGGTAAAGTTGACTGGCAGAATTTGAGCTCGACATAAAATTATTTTATTTATTTATTTATTTTTTTTTAATTTTGCTACAAGGGCCCATTTATACAAAAGAAGACATGTTACAAAAAGGGGTTACCAAAATATGTGAGTTTCTACACAGAATAGTTATGTAAAAAGAAAGGGAATAAAACAAAGACAGTTTTGTTATATACTGGGACATAGCTTTTATTTTGAACTTGTTTCAGTCATTGGACTGTGGCCATGCTGGAGCACCATCTTGAAGGGTTTTAGTTGAACAGCTTGGCCTTTGTACTTTTTGTTTTTAAAGTCTGGTACTTATTTTATTGGTGTCTTTTTGCTGAATCACTAAATTACAGGGACATAAACAAACCAATACCAGTTGTCAAGCAGTGGTGGGGAAAAAACGCAGACATAAAGACACAAACATTGATATATATATATATGTGTGTGTGTGTGTGTGGCTTAATGTTGGATGAATGAGAATAGAGTGCTCAATACCTGTAAAAGATATAGTTTTTTTATTAAAACTAAAGCTAAGAGTTTGTTTCACGATTTGAGTTTCACATCACTGCAATTGCCTGAGGATCACAGTGGCATGAAATTTATTGCAAAACTATATATATATATATATATATATATATATATATAGATATATACATACATACATACAAACACACATACACATGCATGTGTCTGTACATATATATGTATTTATAGATACACATCCATGTGTGTGTGTGTATATATATATATATAGGGTGCGGTGAATAAATTGTTGTCCAAATTACACAAAACACTGACATCTCATTTTAACAGATATATTTACCAAAATTACATGAAAATATCTTGAAATACTAAAGAGTAAATTTATTCAATAAAATCACTATTTTAATACTAAAGAGTAAATTTATTCAATAAAATCACTATTTTAATACTAAAGAGTAAATTTATTCAATAAAATCACCACAGCCTCCAGACGACTTCAGAATCTCCTGTAATTCTTCTGGACGGTCTCTTTGTTTAAGTCGGTGAATGCTGTCATAATCCTTGCCTCCAGTTCATCTTTGGTGTTACAAGCAGTTTTGTTGGTCTCTCGCTCAACTGCGTACGTCATATAATAATCAAGGTAGTTGCAGTGTGGGGAGTTAGGTGGCCAGATGTTAGGGGTGATGTGGTTGCAGAAATTGTCTGACAGCCATGACTGGGTTCTCCTGCTTGTGTGGCATGGTGCAGAGTCCTGTTGCCAGACAGAGGGTCTTCCAGCAGCCACCCTCTTGACCCAGGGCAGCACTACCTCCTCCAGGCACTTGATGTAGGCCTCCGTGTTGAGTCTGAGGCCGTATGGGAAGATGAATGAAGGCATAATGTTGACTGGATGTTTGATTTTTATCACTCTCGGTACGTGTTTTGGGGACATGGCAACCTATCGGTTCTGTGAGTTCACCATCTGATCCTGGCAGAAATTATTCTCGTCTGAGAAAAACCAAAGCATGTTCGGTTGGAGGGGATGCTTGAGTTTATTCAAAAGCTTCGTAGCACAGTCTTTCCTCTTGTCCTTGATGGTTCAGGATAAAAACTGGCCCTTTCTAATCTTGTATGAGGAATACCAAATGTCTTCATGCCCAACCTGCCTGATATGAAACTCAGACACTTCCATGTCCCTAGTAATGGACCCGATTGACTTGGAGGGATCGTTGTCAAACAAGAAAAATAAACATGAAATGAATTCGAAAATATAAAATACATACATGAAATCATATTATGTTGTATTATATTACATATTTATATCTATCTATCTATATATATATATATAATTAAAACATAGGGTAAAAAATCAGATATTAATTAATATCAATTTATTACCAGGAAGCTAGCACATTTAAAGAATCAGAGAGATTCAGAAAAAATATCTGAGATCTTAGGGGATGTATATATATATATATATATATATTCTTCCTCCGTTTTTCCCTTCTTTGAACTTTCCTTGTTTCTGACGAAGAGCTCCGCTCGAAACGTCATACTCTCTCTCTTTCCTTTCCCGAGTGTCTAGTAACACTATCTGTATCACGTCCTCACTGTTATTGTTTTTTGTCTTTTTCCTTTTTTTGAACCTATATATATATATATATACTCACACACACATACGTACATATATACACACACATATATATATATACATATATGTGTGTGTCTATTTATATATGAATGTGTGTATAAATAGCTATTGTGATTTTATATATATGTATATATACTATAAATATATTTTATATAATATATATTATACACACTTTGTATATTACATATATGTGTGTGTGTATATGTATATGGCAATGAGCACAGAAAAAGATGAGTGGAACACATTGTGTGTGTATATATTTATTGTACATATAAAAATAATACAAACAGAAATAATCTTTAAGATAATAAATTCTAAGATTAACCCAAAATTAGATGTGTTTGTGTGTGCATGGGGGGGGGGGGTGCAGTACATTACAGTCACTGCCCATACTTGACCTGATACTTTGTTTTCTTGTCCCCAGTGGGATGAAAGGCAAACTTGAACTCAGTATATAATGGTCATGCCCATCTCCAAGTTGGTGCCCTGGATGACACTGCCCCCCCACTCTCTATTCAATGGTGCCTTCTCAGATTTAGAAAATACAGTTTACCAAAATCTTCCTGCAGTATGTGTCCTGAAGTCTGACTAACATGCCTGTCACCAAGGGGTCGCACTGGATGGCACTACTATGTCACTATTCAATGGTGCACTCTCAGATTTACTATACTTTAGCATTATTACAAATAAGTACCCTTCCAGAATATTCTGAAGCACCCCCGGGCACCAAAGTCTGGTAATGGTTCCACTGTTCTACTACAGTCACCATCAAGCCCAACTCCATAACTGTTTTTTTAATTTTATTGACCTATTAAGACGAGAATAAGTAAGGCAAGGACCGCTTTCCACCTGTTAAAAAAAGTATGGAGCGCAAGTGTAATTTCAATAAAGAACAAAATAAGAATTTTTAACACTAACGTAAAAGCGGTGTTATTGTATGGGGCTGAGACATGGTGAACAACAGTTAAGTCAAATAAGCAAATACAATCATTCATCAACAGGTGCTTGTGTAGTATACTTAAAATAAGATGGCCTGAACACATTAGCAATATGGAGCTATGGCAAAGAACGAATCAAGTTTCGATTAGGCAGCAAATATTTAAGAAAAAGTGGAAGTGGATTGGTAGCACAATTAGAAAGAACACACCAAATGTAGGGAAAAGTGCTTTACAGTGGAATCCGGATGAATATAGAAAGAGGGGTAGGCCTAAGAACTTGTGGCGTAGATCAACACAAAAAGAACTAGAGAAAGGGGGACATTCATGGCAGAGTATAAGTACAGAAGCGAGAAATTATGCGACATGGAATTCAATTATAAGTGGCCTATACTCCACGTTGGAGGGTTAAAAGCAAGAAGACCTAGAAGAGTGAAAGGTAAATCAACCTCGGCAAAATTTGAACTTGGAATGTCAAGAACTGGAAGAAAATGATGATTGCAAAAACATTTTGTCTCTCTAGGCTTTCAGGTATTGAAAGATTGTAAGAAAGTACTTGATTGGTACTTTGTTTTATCAGCCTCGGAGCGGGATTTGAACTTGAAATGTAAAGAGCTGGAAGAAAATAATAACCACAAGACATTTTGTCAAATGCTCTGAACAACTCTCTCTAGGCTTTCAGACATCGAAAGATTTGGAAGAAAATACTTGACTGGAATTTTATTTTATTGGTTTAGAAGTGGGAATTGAACTTGGAACATAAAGAGGTACAAGAAAATACTGACCACAAGACATTTTGCTTAATGTTCCTAACAAGTCTATCTTGGTCTGTATTTTGTCACTTTGGTCTTTTGTACAGGAAATCGATAACGTGTAAGAAATTCAAGAAATTCAAGTTGTTTTATATATATATTTTTTCTTTTTGTCTCGTACATTTCCTGCTATTACTTGTTTTATTTTAATTGACGCCGCTTTAGGTAAAGATTGCCTAAGGCGGCGGTACGTGTGTATGTGCGTGCATGCGTCTGTGCAGAACAGCGTGTACTGTGGCATATGCACGTGCTTGTGTGTGTGTGTGTCTGTCTGTCTGTCTGTCTGTCTGTGTGTCTCACACACACACACACACACACACATTAGTCTTTGCGAAGCACCATGGTGATAATGTACAGCGCCACCTCAGCGGACACTAATCCGTTACGTTGTTGTTAGTGTTACCATGGAAACCAGCCGAGACTGATATATATAACATACAGACAGAAGAGCTTATATTTTGCATCAAAAACCGGTATATATATATATTATATCTATATGTAAATTATATCTTGTATACATTATATCGCTTTATATATACATATATGTATTTGTGTTCGATCGTCTCTGAATTTTCAGCGAACATTTTGTTGTTGTTGTTATTGTTTGTGATGGTGGTGATAATGTTGTCGATGTTGTTTACCAGTTTCAAGCCATCTCTGTCCGTTAGATTTATGATGAAATATGCTTTCGTCAGGATTATTCTGTTTTGTTTTTAGTTAGGTCTTGATGTAAATCCTCCGTCGCCTGGCACGCAGCAGCAACACAGAAACTACGTTTCGTTTATATCTAATGTGTGTGTGTGTGTGTGTGTATACTAGATATAAATATTCAAATTATATCACACATATCTCTCACACACACACATACACACGTACACATATATTTTATAATATATTATATTGTATTATGTGAAGGCATGTAGCTTATTGGTTAGGGTATGGGTATTCTTCTCACGATCGTTGGGTCGTGAGTTCAATTCCCGGCTGTGTCTGTGAGCAAGACACTTCTCACTGTTCCAGTCCACTCAGCTAGTTGTATATGTAATGAGTTGTATATGTAATTCAAAGGACCAACTTTGTGACATTGTGCCACACTAAATCTTCCTGAGAACTACATTAATGGTATACTCAGCCACTTGCATGTTAATTTCACAAGCAGGATTCTATTGATGGCTTTTTCCTGGCCATGCTCATTGCTCTTGTGCATCTTCCACGTACAAATACTACTTTCTCCATTAGCATTCCTGTGATTCCAATGCACTTCTTGTGTACCATAGCTTGCACTTGGTACATCATATAGAATTCCTGCCCACACCTTTCCCTAATACCAAGCAGAAGAGAATAGAATC
Source organism: Octopus bimaculoides (assembly GCF_001194135.2). NCBI lineage: Eukaryota > Metazoa > Mollusca > Cephalopoda > Octopoda > Octopodidae > Octopus > Octopus bimaculoides. The sequence continues at coordinate 7,027,287 of NC_069007.1, forward strand.
CTGTCTGTTTTCCTACTTAGTAGAACTTTAAGGGTGAGCTGGCAGAATCGTTAGCACGCCGGACGAAATGCTTAGCGGTATTTTGTCTGCCAATACGTTATGAGTTCAAATTCCGCCGAGGTCGACTTTGCATTTCATCCTTTCGGGGTCGATAAATTAAGTACCAGTTACGCACTGGGGGCGATAAATTGACTTAATCCCTTTGTCTGTCCTTGTTTGTCCCCTCTATGTTTAGCCCCTTGTGGGCAATAAAGATATAAAAGAACTTTAAGGGCATTGGTTCCAGGTTTTGTTTCCTCAGAGACCATTTTATCACAGAACAAGGGATTCTGTTGAAAGCTTTCTCTATGCCAAATACTTTGACTTATTCTTAGTTAAATACTTCTGTAGTTGTCTGACAAAGAAAACGGTGTCCCTAATACTTCTTCTTGCATCTCATCTAGTTTTAATTCTATCCCTAATAAATTGGGCTATAACCCTTACTGTTAGTGTCATGACCTGGTCCAGCAATTTGATATCTCTGGTGCCACATAAAAAGTACAGGTGATGGCACCATGAAAAAAGCCATGACTGGTAAGTTCGCTGTCATCAATTCACTACAGGGTAAGTTCACCTTAAGGAATGTTCAGTACATAGAAAGTTCACCACAAGAAAAGTTTATGGAGAGAAAAGTTCACAGTAAAAGAATTTAAAAAAAACTGGTTGGTACTAGAAAGGGCATCCTGGTGTAGAAGAGGGCCAAAAATGGACTATGGAACTTGGTGTGGCCACTGGCTTTGATAGCTCCGATCAAGCTGTTCAACCCATGCTGGCATGGAAAATGGATGTTAAAGGATGATGATGATGTAATTGTTTCTATCTAAAACAACTCTTTTACCCTTGTAATGGCTGATTAAAATGGAATTTAGGAAATATTCATATATATATACACACACACTCAAGCAACACATATATACCAGGGGTTTTCAAACTTTTTGACTTGCGGACCCCTTTATATTTCAGGCGTTACCTTAGGGACCCCCTTATAAACGCTTATGAAATTTATACATAAATATTTGCTTAAAATAACATATATTTTTACATTTATTTATTTAACAGTATTTAACAAATAGGTTTATTGTCAATTAAAAGATTTCGATTAAAAAACATATATAAAATCAAATTGCCCATAAAAAGTATTTGCTGTCCACGGACCCCCTGTCTTGTCCTTGCGGACCCCCTGTCTTGTCCTTGCAGACCCCCTGTGGTCCGCGGACCACAGTTTGAAAGCCACTGATATATACACACACGATATACATACATTCATATATATATATTTATATATACTCAGAGACATGGGTATATATACCAATATCAGGTGATCAGGAAGCATAACAATATATCTTAATTCCGAACCAAAATATAAAATTTCCAATACACACATGCATGCGTGCATGTGCACACACACACACACACATTCTTTGCCAGCCACCAAACAAAATCATATTAACAGCCGATTGATCAAAATGGAAGTGAACATAGGACTCAAGGCTTGCTCTATAATTGTTCAATGTGTGTGATTTGACAGAGATTTTGGCTGTTGTTTCTAGTAAAGGAATTTCACAAGCAGGGACTCTGTTGAAGGCTTTTTCCAGGTCATGTTTATTGCCCCTGTGCATCTTCCACATAGAAAATATTACTTTCTCCATTAGAATTCCTATGACTCTAGTGCACTTCTTGTGTACTTACCCCAACCCACCGAGTTGCAATAGTACAACCCTTAGAAGCCCCACCTGACTCAATAATACCAACCTTAAATAACATTACTCATATGATCACATATATCAGTGGCCATGCCTCCTCCCAATCCAACACTAGTATTGATAATGGCCCCTGCTCTTCTCTACTGGTAACTAACCATACAAATTTGACCTCCCCAATGATCAATTCAAACCCATCAGTGCAAGCAAGAAAACCTACAACTACCAGGTGTCTCAACTCTGCTCTCTTGGAGGCTTCTGTTTGGGCAAAAATGTAGCCTATAAATGCCAAGTAGTAATACCATGCACCAAACAAGGGTCTACATTGGCAGCACTCTTGATACTGAGCATATATGAACACTTTCTCCAATCTAACTTCTAAATTATCTATCTCTTTAGCAATTTATATACACAACCACAAATCCCAAAATATTCCCTCTACACTATCCTGGTCCATCATTCATGAGGTTCCTCCTTACAACACCAACTTTGGCATTTGTAAACTGTGTTTAAGGGAATCACTCACCATCCAGGCTGGTCTGCTGGTCCTGTCACTATAAGATGTTAGGGGTTCGATCATCTGCTTGCAATATCTCAGATGCAGCTGTGCATTGTTAACCAGGTAGAGGAGATGTCCTCTTGGGGTTAAAAAATCTGCAGTAAAATCCATTTGAATGGACAGCCATGTTGAAGTGGCTACAAACATTACTGATATATATATATATATATATATATATGTATATATATATACTCTTTTACTCTTTTACTTGTTTCAGTCATTTGACTGCGGCCATGCTGGAGCACCGCCTTTAGTCGAGCAAATCGACCCCAGGACTTATTCTTTGGATGCCTAGTACTTATTCTATCGGTCTTTTTGCTGAACCACTATGTTACGGGGACCTAAACACACCACCATCGGTTGTCAAGCGATGTTGGGGGGACAAACAT
>NC_069007.1:7030291-7031007 GCF_001194135.2 Octopus bimaculoides
TTTTTTGCCAAATAGACGCATGCACTATATATTCATGTCCATTGTCCAGAAATTTTGCATCACACATCTGTGACCTCCTCAGCAACACTTTCCATCTTCATGTGTGCTCTTGCTCTGCTGGTTCTATTCTCTAAATTTTGCTTGGATGTAGTTTGGCAGGCTGTCTGTGGGGAAGCACACAACCTCCCTATTTCTTGTGCGATGAATGAACTTATGCAGGCCATTTGCAGGACTTCTTGTCGAGTTGCTTTGCCTCTCTACTATTCCATCTTCTAGTGCATTGTCCAAAATCTAAGTTTAGTACTGGCTATGGTAAAGTGTGCTTCTATTTCATCATTTGTCTGTTGAGGGATGCAAATTCCTTTGTTAAAAGGTAGGGTTGACAGATAGGCATAGGAGTGGCTGTGTGGTAAGTAGCTTGCTTACCAACCACATGGTTCCGGGTTCAGTCCCACTGCGTGGCACCTTGGGCAAGTGTCTTCTACTATAGCCTCGGGCCAACCAAAGCCTTATGAGTGGATTTGGTAGACGGAAACTGAAAGAAGCCCGTTGTATATATGTATATATATGTATGTGTGTGTGTATATGTTTGTGTGTCTTTGTTTGTCCCCCCAACATCGCTTGACAACCGATGCTGGTGTGTTTACGTCCCCCGTAACTTAGCGGTTCTACACAAGAGACCGATAGAATAAGTACTTGGCTTACAAAGAGTAAGT
>NC_069007.1:7031726-7033945 GCF_001194135.2 Octopus bimaculoides
AGGGTTCCAGTTGATCCGATCAACGGAACAGCCTGCTCGTGAAATTAATGTGCAAGTGGCTGAGCACTCCACAGACACGTGTACCCTTAACGTAATTCTTGGGGATATTCAGCGTGACACAGTGTGACAAGGCTGACCCTTTGAATTACAGACACAACAGAAACAGGAAGAGAGAGTGAGAGAAAGTTGTGGTGAAAGAGTACAGCAGGGTTTGCCACCATCCCCTGCCGGAGCCTCGTGGAGCTTTAGGTGTTTTCGCTCAATAAACACTCATAACACCCAGTCTGGGAATCGAAACTATGATCCTATGACCGTAAGTCTGCTGCCCTAACCACTGGGCCATTGCGCCTCCACTCTGCTGCTGAGATAGTCTCTGGAGAAAATTCCTTTCTTGGATCATTATCATCATCATCATCATCCTTTAGCGTCGCATTTCATGCTGGTATTGGTTAGATGGTAGGACAAGAGTGCTCTACCAGGCTTCAGTTCGATTTTGGCTTGCTTTTTACAGCCTGATGCCCTTCCTAATGCCAGCCACTCTAAGAGTCCAGTGGGATGTGTCACTAGCAGGTGTGCCCTTACATGTTAACAGAATGGGTGCTTTTACGTGTCACTGGCTTGAGTACCGCTATGTGTCGCTGGTATGGGTACCTTGGCATACCACCAGCACAGTTGCTTCTATGTGCCACCATCACGGGTGCTTTTATGCATCACTAGGACTGGCCACAACTATGATTTCACCAAGTCTCCACAAACACAGCAAATCGTTAAAGGTCTTGATCGCTTGTCATCGTCTCGCTAAGATCCAACATTTGATGATCATGCTTCACCACCTCATTCCTTGTCTTCCTGTATATACCTCTTCTACAGGTCCCCACCATAGTTAGAGATCAGCACTTCTTTATGCAGCTGCCCTCAACCAATTTTTCTATATGTGTGTGTGTGTGTGTGTATATATATATCATTATCGTCATCATTGTTTAATATCCGTTTTCCATTCTGGCATGGGTTGGACGGTTTGACTGAGGACTGGCAAGCCAGGAGGCTGCACCAGGCTCTAATCTGATCTGGCAAGGTTTCTACAGCTGGTTGCCCTTCCTAACGCCAACCACTCCAAGAGTGTAGTGAGTGCTTTCTACATGCCACCAGCACACAAATCAGTCAGGTCGCAATGGCATCGAACATGCTTGTATGGTACTTTTAAACGTGTCACCAGCGCAGGAGCCAGTCTAGTGACACTGGCATCGACCACGCTCAAATGGTGCTTCCCAATAGTGGGTATGTTTAATCATAGAACACGTATTTCTGTGTTGAAATATATTCATGTGAAGTTGTGTATCTTTTATCTCTCTCTCTCTCTCTCTGTATATATATATATTTACATATCCTTCTCAGATATGACGAATCAACAATGGTACAAAGACAGGTCCAGTGCTTTGAAGAAGATGAAAGCGAAGTAAGTATTTGTTTTCTTAATTTTTGTTATTTTTTTTATTGTTGTTGTTTCTATGGCAGTGGATTTAGCAGAATTGATTAAACATCAGGCAAAATGCCTTGTGGTATTTAATTGATTTCTTTTATATTCTAACTTCAAGTCCCATCAAGATGGACATTGCCATTTTATTCTTCTGAAAACAACAGCTAAGAAGTCTTATTGTTCCATGATGAAATTCCAGGGTTGATTCCATTGCCTGGCATCTTTGGAGCAGGTTGATCCAAGCCTTTTAGGTTAAATCTGGGAAACTCTGTAGAAGTTGGACGAAATGCCATTGAGTATTTTATCCAAGGAACTACCGATTCTGCCCACTCATTTGAAATGGAATTGGTGTTTGTGTCTCATATTCACAAAAATGACCATTCCAAGATGCAACACACACACACACACACACACACATGCAAGCATGCACACACACAGATGCACGCACAAACACACACATGCACACACGCATGCATGCACACACGCATGCATGCACACACACATGCATGCTCACATGCACACACATGCACAAACACACACACACAGTTCTTTTGAATTAATTATTTTTTAATGATATGAAAGAAGTCATTAAAAATTATTCTTTCATACATTTAAAACATTCTTCAGTTTCATGGTGGTTATACATACGTGGCAGGCACACACACACACACACACACACATATGCATGTATATATGTATGTATGTATGTATCAATATGTGTGTATATCTATCTATATATATA
>NC_069007.1:7034406-7037993 GCF_001194135.2 Octopus bimaculoides
AGCATGGGTTGGACGATTTGACTGAGGACTGGTGCAACCAGATGGCTACACCAGGCTCCAATCTAATTTGGCAGAGTTTCTACAGCTGGATGCCCTTCCTAACGCCAACCACTCAGAGAGTGTAGTGGGTGCTTTTACGTGCCACCGGCATGAAAACGGCCACGCTCGAAATGGTGTCTTTTATGTGCCACCCGCACAAGAGCCAGTCCAGGGGCACTGGCAACGATCTCGCTCGAAAACCCTACAAGGCCAGTCAGGCGGTACTGGCAACGGTCACGCTCAGGATGGTACATCTTATGTGCCACCCACACAAGAGCTAGTCCAGGGGCACTGGCAACGATCTCACTTGGCTTGCCGGGTCTTATATATATATATAAATAATACAAATTGGGATAAGCTTAATTTTATTCGTTCTTAGTCGAAACACATGTGTTGTTATGTCCTGTTTTATTATTTTTATTGTATTTGTGTACCAGTTAGGTTTCTTTCTGTACTTGTTTTTGTATACATTCCATATTTCTTCCAAGGTATCTAATGCTCTTAGCTTAGTTTTTCCTTGGGGCTGGCCAGATTGGAGCAATATGAAGTATAACCAGCCGAATTGCAAAGATAATCTGGATCTCGACTGATGAAAGAAAACTCCGAATGACCTGTCCTTGTTTTCTCAATATCATCTATCTGGATGTTTTGTCCCTTTCTTGTATCACCTAACTGTCTGGATGTTTTGCGTTCTCATCCCATTTTGTATTATTTATATATATATAGCGGCCTACGTACACTTTGTCTCTTATATGTAAATATACATATATATATATGTGTGTGTGTGTGTGTGTATGTAGTTATATGTGTGTGTGTGTGCGTGTGTGTGCGTCTAGTCAATTCAAATAAAAAAAACATAACAAACAAACGTGAAGACGTGTACAAGAAATGTATTAACTTGACACTCAGTGAAAGAAGAGAGTTTTATATATATCTGTGTGTGTATATATATATACACACACACACACACACACATACACACACATGCATTTGTAGATTTATATAATATATAAAGTTATGCTGTGTAAGAGAGTAATTTTGCATTTCAGGACTTTAGGAATAATGGGAGCTGGTTTTATTGCTGATGTAGAAACCAGGAACATGGAAGAACGACTGAATGTGATGAAAACAGCAATAGAAAGAGACAAGGAAGAGCGGAAGTGAGCTTACACTTTTCTTGTTTTTTTTTTGTTTTTCTTGAGTTAATCTTTAATCCTGAATCATAAATTTCTATACAGGATGTCTAAGAATTAACTATCTCAGGGAAATCAGACAATTTTTTTTTTTAAACTTGCTTTTATTCAAATCTATCATGTTTTATATGTGTTAAAAGTATGAATTTTAAATTTTGTTTAGCTTTTACCTGTTTCGGTCATTAGACTGCGGCCATGCTGGGGCAACACCTTGAATCTTTAGTTGAATGAATTGACTCCAGTAAATATTTTTTAAGCCTGACCATGGGATTGCACCTAGAAAGTTACCCTCTGAGGCACAAGTCTGGGCAAGGTTGTTTATGGAAGACCAGCAGTCGCCCATGCATACCGGCCTCCCCTCTCCACGCCACCAGTGTTATCCAAGAGAAAGGCAAAGGGGCCGATATAGCTTGGCACCTGTGACATCGCAACTCATTTCTACAGCTGAGTGAACTGGAGCAACATGAAATAAAGTGTCTTGCTCAAGAACACATGGCCACTCCTGTGCATATATATATATATATATATATATATATATGTATGTGTGTGAATATATATATATATATATAAGTTCAAAAAAGGAAAAAGACAAAAATACAACAACATGAGGACAGATTGTGTTACTAGATGCTCGGGAAAGGAAAGAAAAAATAAACTACACTCTTGGAGTGGTTGGCATTAGGAACGGCATCCAGCTGTAGAAACTCTGCCAAATCAGATTGGAGCCTGGTGTCCAACCCATGCTAGCATGGAAAGCGGACGTTAAACGATGATGATGATGATGATGATACATATATGAAGGGTTTCTTTCAGTTTCCTTCTACTAAATCCACTCACAAAGCTTTTAGTAGAAGACGCTTGCCAAAGGTTCCATGCAGTGGGACAGAACCCAGAAGATTATGGTTGCGAAGTGAACTTCTTACCACACAGCCACAGCAGTGCCTAAAAATTTCCACTTTTTCTTGTCTAGCCCTTAATTGCTTTTAACTTCCTTTAATTTATTTGGTTTCAGTGTTGCATCCACTTCCTTTTCCTTCCTAACCTCTCCTACTGACAGCAATACCTTGTGGTCTTTTTATACTGGAGGTCAATGTTTTCGACTGTCCCGATGGCTAATAATTGCTGACCTTCTGGCAGTAGTTAAAACCACCACCACCACCACCATCATCATCATCATCATCATCATCATCATCATCATCATCATCATCATCATCATCATCATCATCATCATCATCATCATCATCATCATCATCATCATCATCATCATCATCATCATCATCATCATCATCATTTTTATTTCATATATTCGTTTTTCTGACTTACTTTATTGGCACTCCATCAGTTACGACAACGAGGGTTCCAGTTGATCCAATCAATGGAACAGTCAGCTTGTGAAATTAACATGGAAGTGACTGAGTACCCCACAGACATGCATATCCTTAACATATCTCAGGGAGATTCAGTGTGACACAGAGTGTGACAAAGCTGACCATTTTGAAATACAGGTACAACTCATTTCTGCTAACTGAGTGGACTAGAGCAGCCTGAAATAGAGTGTCTTGCTCAAGGACACAATGTGTTGCCGGGAATTGAACTCATGACCATAAGATTGTGACTCAGATACCCTTACCACTAAGCCACAGGCCTTCACTCTTTTTTCTTACATTTTTGTTATAATTTTTTTTTTTTTTCCAGAAAGCGAGGTGGCCTTTACTGGACATCAGGTCAAAAGGGTAAACTGAACAAATATGCAGATAAAATTCTATCAGCACCTAATTACAAAATGGTAAGGCTCTAAACGATATTTGTTGTCGTCATCATCATTGGTGACATCTTCATTGTCACCATATTTATCTACACGTATTTATATGCATATATATCATTGTCAGCATCATTTACTGTCCATTTTCCAAGCTGGCATGGGTTGGATGGTGTGATGGAAGCTGGTAAGCCAGAGGGCTGCACCAGGCTTCTATTGTCTGTTTTGGCATGGTTTCTAAGGTTGGATGCCCTTCCTAATGCCAGCCACTTTACAGAGTGTGTGTATATATATATATATATATATCTATATATATATATGTGCAAATGTATGTGAGTGAATGTGTAAGGGTGTGTGGATGTGTATATATATCTCTTTTACTCTTTTACTCTTTTACTTGTTTCAGTCATTTGACTGCGACCATGCTGGAGCACCGCCTTTAGTCGAGGAAATCGACCCCAGGACTTATTCTTTGTAAGCCTAGTACTTATTCTATCGGTATCTTTTGCCGAACTGCTAAGTTACAGGGACGTAAACACACCAGCATCGGTTGTCAAGCGAAGTTGGGGGGACAAACATATACACACACATACATA
>NC_069007.1:7038376-7038875 GCF_001194135.2 Octopus bimaculoides
TATATATTGTTGGAATTTACAAAAAAACAAAAAACGAAGACAGGGGTATAAACAACAAACAGGTGTAATAGTTTAATGCTCGGGAAGGTGAGAAAGTCTTTTATGTTTCGAGCCTATGCTCTTCAACAGAAAGGAACATGAGGAAATAAACAGAGAAAGAATAAAAAATGCTTTAGTGGCTAGCAGCCAATCATAGTGGCTGGTTGGACAGAGGTGGTCAGACAGGAGAGCTAGGAAGAAGGGGAGATAATAAAGTAGTGGTAATCTCAAAATGAAGGTGTGTGTGCGTGTGTGAGAGTGTGTAAGTGTGTGCGTGTGGATAGGGGCTAGTGACATTGATGTGTGGATATGTGTGTGTGTAGGTATGTGGATGATGGTGTGGATGCTGAGAAGTGGTCAGTGCTAGTATGTGCAGGGGCGTGTGTGGCATGATGTGGTGTGGTGTTGAAGTGGGGTGGTGTTGAAGTGTGGTAGTGTTGGGGAATGCGAGGGTGGGGTG
>NC_069007.1:7038885-7042330 GCF_001194135.2 Octopus bimaculoides
GGGTAACAATGAAGGGAGAAGGTGGGTAGGAGTGAAGAGAGGAAGTAGATGAGAGATGAGAGGAGAGAGGAGGGGAGTCAGATGAAGAGGGGAGGGAAATTGAGTCCATATAGTGTGAAGGAGCAAAGAGAGAAGATTAATTTCTGTTCATGGCGAAGGCGGGAGCCCAGATGGTCCCTGTGCAAGTATCTACAGCTATAGCCTCAGGCCAACCAAAGCTTTGTGAATGAGTTTGTTTGATATGTGTGTGTGTGTGTGTGCATGTGTTTGTGTTTATCCCCACCACCACTGCCTGTTGGTGTGTTTATGTCCCCATAACTGGCAGTTTGGCAAAAGAGACCAATTGTATAAACACCAGGTTTTAAAGAACTAAGTCCTGGGGCCAATTCATTCAACAAAAATTTTCCAAGGCAGAGCCCTGGCATGGTTGCAGTCTAATGACGGCAACAAGTAAAAGATAAAAGATATATTTATGCATTTAACCACACATAACGAACTTCATTTCTTTCTCTGTTTTCATTTTGGAAATATTGCATTTTTGCCTGTTTTAAACATTTTCTGCTTGTTTTCTTTTTTATTTCTTTTGACAGATGAAGAATTTGAGATTGCTAACTGACGAAAATGTTGGTAAGTCTAGCCATCATCATCATCATCGTTGCCATCGACTTTGTTATTGTGGTCATCATTGTCATTCTCTTCCTCTGCCTCCTCTTCTGCCTCCTTTTCCTCCTCCTCTACCTCTGAGTCATCTTCTCCCCCCCTCTGCCTCCTCCTCCTCTGCTCTGCTCGCCCCCTCCTCAACCTCCTCTGCTCGCTCCTCCTCTTCCTCTTCTACCCCCTTTCCCTCCTCTACTTCCTCCTCCTTATCCGCACTGTCATCCGCATGACGATGACGATCATCATCATCATCATCATCATCATTACTACCACTACCACCACCACCACTACCACCAACACCACCATCATCATCACCACTGTCCTACTCCTCCTCCCACCTATCATCATCATCATCACCATCATCGTCACCATGATCATCATCTTCTCATGTAACATAAACACATCATAGTATCAACTCCTCACCACCATTTCATTGACAATATTTATGCTTTCAGTTTGTTTTATTTATTTATAAATCTTCTTCTTCTTCTTCTTTCTCTTCTTCTTCTTCTTCTTCTTCTTCTTCTTCTTCCCACAACAGAATTGCCAGAGAGATATCCCTCTGCCAATTTATCGCAAAAACTGAGCAACATAACCAACTGGACCGGATCTCGCAAAGAGACATCTAGCAGCAAACACGGGAAGCAATGTGGACAGTGTGAAGTTAACAAAGCAGATTTCGTAAGACATGCACTGTTTTTAAATTATTCCCTTATATATTTATTCGTTCATTTATTTTTTTTATTTGCTGCTTCTTGGGAGATTCCACAGACTTGAAGATTTTGTTGCATTGCATTTTAACCTCTCTCTTTACTCTCTTTTACTCTTTTACTTGTTTCAGTCATTTGACTGTGGCCATGCTGGAGCACCACCTTTAGTCAAGCAAATCGACCCCAGGACTTATTCTTTGCAAGCCTAGTATTTATTCTATCGGTGTCTTTTGCCGAACCGCTAAGTTACGGGGACCTAAACACACCAGCATCGGTTGTCAAGCGATGTTGGAGGGGACAAACACAGACACGCAAACATATACACACACATACATATATATATACATATATACGATGGGCTTCTTTCAGTTTCCGTCTACCAAATCCACTCACAAGGCTTTGGTCGGCCCAAGGCGATAGTAGAAGACACTTGCCCAAGGTGCCACGCAGTGGGACTGAACCCGGAACCATGTGGTTGGTAAGCAAGCTACTTACCACACAGCCACTCCTATGCCTCGAGGAATTTAGTCAAAATGTTTTGATAAATTTACAAACTGAATGACAGAAAAATTCTTTGGTCCAATACTATATGAGATGTTATCACAAGGCTCCCAGACTAGTTATGTTCAGTAAAAAGTAAATTATTACCCTACACGCATAAGTGAAAGCAGGGTATTGTAATCCCTTGCCTTTGTTTGTTTGTCTGTGTGTTTGCAAAATTACTGGAAAATGGCTGAATGCATTTTCACCAAATTTGGCAGAAAAACTCATCGGGTGAGTGGCTCAAAATGATGAAAATTTGGTTTGATTATCTTTAAATATACATAAATACATGCATAGATATATGACTCTCTCTGTGTGTGTGTATGTGTGTGTGTGTGTGTGTTTGTGCATGCTCACATATGTGTGTGTGTGTACAGTGATGGATTTGGAAGTTTTGTTTATTTACGAGTTGATTTTTTAATTTCACTAGAATATAAATATATATATAATGGTATAAATATTTCATTTTGTTCACCTTCTTTTTCATATGAATCGATCCTCATCTGCATGTGCATAGATCATGGTGTACCTATGTGTATAGACACGTGTGGGTACATACATGTACGTAAACATGTGTGGGTACATACATACATAAACACATACATAGGTATGCAACTGTGTGTGTGTGTGTGTGTGTGTGTACAATGATGGATTCAAGAGTTTCATTTATTTATGAGTTGATTTCATTGGCATATAAATACCTATAATGAAGGCATGGGTAAGCAACACATTGTAAGCTACATTATAATTTGTGAAGAAATTTACCTGCACAGAGGATATGGATTGCCCCTCCATTGCCGTTTTTTTTCATTTACCTTAGTTTTAACCTCATCTGTATCAAAATAGTCGTCTTGCACAGCAAACATCTATCCCAACATTCCTGTCACTTTTGGAATCCAGACTGAAAGTCTTTTTCCATAAGTGATTTGAGGACCTTCTGCAATTCGCTCTTGATCTTGGCAATGGTGTTAAAACGGCAACCTTTGAGCTGCATTTGCATTTTGGGAAAGATGTGGAATCTACATGTGCTAAATCTGATGAACAGGGTGGGCGCAGAAGTGATACCATGTTCTTTTTGGTGAGAAACTCACAAGTGAAGAGAGCTCAGTTATTGTGAAGAATACGATTCTTCATGCTCCACAGATCCAGTTGCTTTTGCCGAATGTCCTCCCTCAAGTGCTTCAAAACATCATTGATTATCCTGATGAATCTTCTCCACATTTCCAGGAGTGATGCTCATGGCAGGTCTTCCATATTGCTCATTGTCTTCCAGGGATATTCTTCTACTTTTGAAGCACCTGTTCCATTCAAAACATTGCATGCGACCCATTGCCTTGTCACCATAAACTTGCCAAAGCATGCTCAATGTCTCTGTAGCAGATTCCCCAAATTTAATACAAAATTTCAGTTGGCTCTCTGTTCCTGTCCATGACAAAATTGCAGACTACAGCATACACTGGTTCACAAAAACACCAATTTCACTAAGCATTAATTTTGCTACCTTGCAAAGACTATATATATATATATATATATAT
>NC_069007.1:7046286-7048840 GCF_001194135.2 Octopus bimaculoides
TCTTACTTCCTGTTTCTGTTGTGCCTGTAATTCAAAGGGTCAGCCTTGTCACACTTTGTGTCACGCTGAATATCCCCGAGAACTACGTTAAGGGTACACGTGTCTGTGGAGTGCTCAGCCACTTGCACGTTAATTTCACGAGCAGGTTGTTCCTTTGATCGGATCAACTGGAACCCTCGATGTCGTAAGCGACGGAGTGCCAACAACAAAGTGTTGGTGGTGACAGTGTTAGTGGTGGAGTGGTAAGCAGCTTGCTTACCGATCACATGGCTCAGGGTTCAGTCCCACTGTGTGACACCTTGGGCAAGTGTCTTCCGTAGCCTAAGGCTGACCAAGACCTAGTGAGTGAATTTGGTAGACAGAAACTGAAATGTAGCGAGCTGGCAGAAACATTAGCACACCGGGCGATATGCTTAATGGTATTTCGTCTGTCTTTATGTTCTGAGTTCAAATTCCGCTGAGGTCGACTTAGCCTTTCATCTTTTTGGGGTTGATAAATTAAGTACCAGTTATGCACTGGGGTCGATATAATCGACTTAATCCTTTTGTCTGTCCTTGTTTGTCCCCTCAGTGTTTAGACCCTTGTGGGTAGGAAAGAAATAAGAAACTAAAAGAAGCCCATCTGCATGGCTCAGTGGTTAGAGCATCAGGCTCACATGAGGTAGTGAGTTCGATTCCCAGACTGAGCTCTGTGTTGTGTTCTTGAGCAAGACACTTTATTTCACGTTGCTCCAGTCCACTCAGCTGTAGAAATGAGTTGTGGCATCACTGGTGCCACGTTGTATCAGATTTTGCCTACCCTTGGATAAACATTGGTGGTATGAAGTGGGGGGGCTGGTATGCATGAGTGATGGCTGGTTTTCTATAAACAACTTTGCCCAGACTTATGTATGTATGTACATATGTATGTATGTATGTATGTGTATATGTATGTATGTATATATATATATATATATATATATTATATATATGTATACACACACACATACACACACACACATAGATATATATACACACGTATATGTATGTATATCTATGTGTGTGTGTGTGTGTGTGTATATCTTTGTGTATGTGTTTGTCACCCCACTACCGCTTGACAACCCGAGTTGGTGTGATTATGTTCCCATGACTTAGCAGTTCAGTAAAAGAGACTGATAGAATAAGTACTAGGCTTAAAAGGTAAAAAAGAAGTACTAGAGTCGATTCATTCGACTAAAATTTTGAGACAGGTGCCCCAGCATGGCCACAGTAAGAGAATAAGCAATTAATTAAAAAGATGAATGATGCAGTGTTTTACCTGTTCACAGGTGTGCAAATTGACATCAAGAATAAGAACCAATATCAGCAACTAGTGTCACTGTGTACCACATCAAACACTAATTTAACCTATGCTGAACGCATCATGCTGAAACAACACAGGCAAAAAACTCCTCAGCCAACCAGCAATGTCAAGTCTCCTTCCGAATATGACCCTCAAGTCACAAATCAGCAACTTGACAACGGGAAGCAACCTCCACAGTCTGTAGACAATGTTGATTCAGATGATGAAAGGCAGTGCATCACTGATGAGATGGAGCAGGGTCAAACGCCACAGGTGAGTGGTGGTCAAGGCTACGTCACTGCTGAAGACACACGCATCATTGAGAAAAGATCTGGTGACACCCAGCGACCTCTACAGTCATCAAAGGAGGTTACTTCTACAGGTAAGAACCAATGTACCACTGAGTCGCAGTCAAATGAAGGAGAAGAACAAGAAACAGTTGCTGAGGCTGAAGAATCTAAAACACAGCAGAAACCAGAAGAGACAGAGATTGGTGGAAATTCTCTTGTGTCAGGTAAACTATTATTGCCTTATATTTCGTTTTTGTACTTGGTATTTTTTGGGAGGGTCATTATGCCAATGCTAAACACACACACTGGTTCTCTTTTACTTCGTTTAAATATTTGAATTGTCAGTTGGTTAACCATTTAACTGATTAACTAATTGATTGTTTGATTTATTGTTTGGTCAACCAGTCGACTAGGTTTGCCAAAGTCCTTTCCTTGTCGTTCGGACCTCATCCTTATCAATGATGCGCCGTCTCTATTCCAGGTTTGGATGGCCACAAAAGGATTTTGACAAAGCTAGTTGAGTGGTTGATGGACCAAACAATTAATTAAACAATTCATTAGTTGATTGATTTAATGGCTAACTAATTGACAAATAGATACAAAGAAATGCAACAGAACCAGCATCATCATCATCATCATCATCATCATCATCCTTTAATGTCCATTTTCCATGCTGGCATGGGTTGGACGGTTTGACCAGAGCTGACAAGCTGGAGAGCTGCACCAGGTTCCAGTCTAATTTGGCTTGGTTTCTCGGACCGAATGTCCTTCTTAATGCCAACCACTTTACAGTGTGTGTTGGCTGCTTTTACCATGGTGCCAGCCGTGTGCGTTTATTATTGGCAGCAGAATTGTTACCATGCTGGACAATGTTCTTAGTGCCATTTTAAACATCTTCATATTATGATTATAATATATTATGATTATAATATATATATACATG
>NC_069007.1:7049328-7054219 GCF_001194135.2 Octopus bimaculoides
TACTGGAATAACCATGTAATTTAATCTTACAGTTAAAGGATTAAAATAATTTTTTTTGAAAATTCAGAATCCGACATGTTTAAATATTTTCCTGATTTTGAAATTTTTTAAAATTCAATTTAATTATCTTAAAATTTTTTACTTTTGTTTTATCATTTCATTTTCTTTTTTTTTTTTTTTAAATTTTCTTCCACTTTTCTGCTGGCAAAAGGAGAAGCAAACCCTGCTGGTGATGTAGAATCAGTGTCTTTTACTTCTCTGTACAAAATGGTAACCCAAGCTGTACCATCTGCAAACCAGAACAATGACGATATTGGTGATGTAAGTTTATGATTGAAGTATCCTATAATGCTGTACTGTTGTAATTTAGCCCAGGGCAGTCCTGATTGAGCAGACCTATGATCAAAATCATTCCAGCTGTGAACATGACACATTGGAGAAAAAATGTTTAACCCAAGTCTTATGTATTAACCCTTTAGCATTCAGATTCCTCTATCAAAAATTAATGCCTATTCATTCACATTGTTTTGGAGTAATCATGGATTATCTCATAGCTTCAGGATTTTGATGATCTGATAATTAATTTTAAGAATAACATTGTAGGGGAGGTGTAAGAGTCAGTTTGAACATAAAACAGAATATTTGGGTTGGTTTGAATACTAAAGTGTTAAACTAAGTTGACAGAAACTGTTCTGAAGCCCATCCTATGGATTGTGTCTACAATTCAAGGAGTGATCCTTTGGATTATAGATTATAGATTAAAGGGGTCAGCTATGTCCTTATATCTTGGTTTGAATACTAAAGTGTTAAACTAAGTTGACAGAAACTGTTCTGAAGCCCATCCTACGGATTGTATCTACAATTCAAGGAGTGATCCCTTGGATTATAGATTATAGATTAAAGGGGCCAGCTATGTCCTTATATCTTTTATTATCTGATCTTTTACTTGTTTCAGTCATTGGACTGTGACCATGCTGGAGCACCACCTTGAAGGATTTTAGTCAAACAAATCAACACCAGTACTAACGTTTTAAGTCTAGTACTTATTCTGTTGAGTTATAAGGAGAACCTAGGATTGCTTAGTTTGCTTCAGATCACATCCATGGACAAACCTTGAGTAAAGTTACATAGGCTGCTAACCAGCCGAAAGCAGCTGGATGCAAATGCAACTGCCAGTCTTCTATACAGCAGAAATGTGCGTCGGACAAATTTAAATCAAATATGCTGTATAAGTGACTGAGGGAATACAAAATATGTAGATGTACTAATCTCTATAGTCATTATAATTGTCTTATATATATATATATATATATATATACACATACATACATATATCATCATCATCATCATTATCATCTAATGTCTGCCTTCTATACTAGCATGGGTAGGATATATATATATAATACATATATTTATATTTACATACACACAACCACATATATATATATATATATGTGTGTGTGTGCATAAATATATATGTAGGTGCCTGTATTATGTATGTGTACGTTCATATATATATATATATATATATATATACACACACACATACAGGCGCATGTATATGCGCCCATTCACATGCATCTGTTACTGTGTTTCTGTAGGATCTTCACAGACAAGTACAAGTTGTTCCATTATTCAATTCCAGTCGAGCATGTGCCAGTTGCAATTCTTATTACAGGTAAGTCTCTTTCCTTCACTTCACAGACTGTTTCTAACCAACAGTCTTTGATCAATCACACACACATACACACACACACACACACATGCATACATTTACTGCATGTGGATATATATCAACATATATACATACAGTGGAGGCGCAATGGCCCAGTGGTTAGGGCAGCGGACTCGCGGTCATAGGATGACGGTTTCGATTCCCAGACCGGGCATTGTGAGTGTTTATTGAGCGAAAACACCTAAAGTTCCACGAGGCTCCGGCAGGGGATGGTGGCGAACCCTGCTGTACTCCTCCACCACAATCTTCTCTCACTCTTACTCCCTGTTTCTGTTGTGCCTGTAATTCAAAGGGTCAGCCTTGTCACACAGTGTCATGCTAAATATCCCCGAGAACTATGTTATGGGTACACGTGTCTGTGGAGTGCTCAGCCACTTGCACGTTAATTCTACGAGCAGGCTGTTCCGTTGATTGGATCAACTGGAACCCTTGATGTTGTAAGCGATGGAGTGCCAACAACATATACATACACATACACAGACACACACACACACATATATATATATATAAGTGCAAGAATGGCTGTGTGGTAAAAAGCTTGCTTCCCAACCACATGGTTTTGGGTTCAGTCCTACTGTGTGGTACCTTGGGCTCGTGTCTTCTACTATTGCCTCAGGGCAACCAAAGTATTGTGAGTGGATTTAATAAATGGATACTGAAAGAAGCCCATCATATATATGTCTATGTGGGAAGCACGTGGTTGGGAACCCAGAACCCAGAACTATGTGGTTGGGAAACACGCTTCTTACCACATGACCACGGTTGTCTGTATATATAATATACGTACTTGTATGTTTTAATGTGCTTTCTTTGAATCACACCGTACTCTAAGCCCTGATCACCACCATGCAAGCAGTGTCTGTTATTTTCTATCTCCCATGGAAACGTGTCTGGCCTTGGGGAAATATTTCTTTGCTTTGGAAATAGGTGAGGGTAGGCAACAGGAAGGGCATCCAGCTGTAGACAAGCAGGCTTGAATCAACTCCATCTGACCCATGCAAGCATGGAAAAGTAGCTGTTGGGATGATGATGATGATGATGATGACGACGTCAAAGATGACAATGACGACGACGTCAAAGATGACAATGATGACGACGATGTGTGTGTGTGTCTTTGTGTCTGTGTTTGTCCCCAATCACCTCTTGACAACCAGTGTTGGTGTGTTTATGTCCCCATAACTTAGTAGTTCAGCAATAGAAACTGATAGAATGAATACCAGGCTTGATTGGTATTCGTTCAATTGGGGTTGATTTGTTCAATTAAAATTCTTGAAGGTGGTGCCCCAGCATGGCCGCAGTCAAATGACTGAAACAAATAAAACGATGGAAGATGAATTTTGCACAATTGTTTAATGATAGTCAATACTTCTCACACATAAAGAGATACTCCAACCATGGCCATCCCACAAATATGCACAGCACCAACACAATAAATGTTAGTGTGGGACATACAATTAAGGATTTCTTCGTTAATTTTGCAACTATTTTTCATGGATTTTTTTTGTCTGACAATTGCCAGTACCACCTGACTGGCCTTCATGCGGGTGACACGTAAAAGCACCCACTACACTCTCTGAGTGGTTGGCGTTAGGAAGGGCATCCAGCTGTAGAAACTCTGCCAAATCATATTGGAGCCTGGTGTAGACATCTGGTTTCACCAATCCTCAGTCAAATCGTCCAACCCATGCTAGCATGGAAAGCGGACGTTAAACGATGATGATGCCCTTTCTATCAGCAACTCCTTCACAATAATGAGTGGGTAAAAAAAAAAGGTAAAGACCCCCCTTCAGTCATGAATGACCATAGGATTGCACCTAGAAAGTTTTCCCCTGAGGCACAAGTCTGGCCGTGGTTGTTTATGGAAAACCAGCAATCGGCCATGCATACCAACCACCCCTCTCCACACCACCGATGTTATCCAAAAGAAAGACAAAGAGGGATACAACTTGGCACCAGTGATGTTGCAACTCATTTCTACAGCTGAGTGAATGGGAACAACATGAAATAAAGTCTCTTGCTCAAAAAACAAAAAAATGGTACCATATGGATTAACTGATGCTAAGCATGATGGGGATATATCTGCTTGCCAGACTCAGTTATCTATGAAAAATAGATTAATATAAATTCTATAGATAGAAAGATGCAGGAGTGGCTGTGTGGTAAGAAGCTTGCTTACCAACCACATGGTTCTGGGTTCATTCCCACTGCGTGGCACCTTGGGCAAGTGTCTTCTACTATAGCCTCGGGCCGACCAAAGCCTGAAAGAAGCCTGTCGTATATATATGTGTATATACCTATATGAGTGTGTGTCTGTGTTTGTCCACCCCCAGTACCACCTGACAACTGGTGTTGGTGTGTTTACATCCTCGTAACTTAGCAGTTCAGCAAAAAAGAACAATAGAATAAGTACCAGGCTTTAAAAAACAAGTATGGGGTTTGGTTCGTTTGACTAAAAATTCAAGGCAATGCCCCAGCATGGCCACAGTCTAATAACTGAAAGAGATAAAAGATTTGTAAAATTTGTGAGATAGAGAACGTTTTTAAACAGAGCTTTGTAAATATAACACAAAATAAATATCGACATTTTTTTTTTTTGTTTACACTTGCAGTTCTGTAATACCGAAAACCTCATATCAGTCCCTCACCACTGATAGCAGGAGACAGGGAAAATATCCCTTTCTTCGTCGGACATATGATACGCCACAGCATAGATAATAAAGCCTTCTAGCAGAACTCTTCAGGAGTATCTATGAACAGAATAGATTATCTGTTAGTACTACAGATAGACGAAATACTTCTAAAATATCAATATGTGTGTGAAAGAGAGAGAAAGAGAAAGAGAGAGAGCAGTTTATATATTGGTGCTTTGTAAATAACACATAATAAATATAGATATTTTATTTCGTTTAAATTGTCTCTTAATGTTTTTTAGCATTCAATGCTTTTTGTGTCAGTTGGTCACCAACGATGGAGACAAGGAGATAATATCTCTGTTTTTTGGTCAGATAATATATGTGTGTGTCTGTATGTATATATATGTGTGTGTATATGCATATGTATACACACACATGTATAAATATATATGAGAAGTTTAGGTCAGTTAAAATATATACATATATATATATATATATATATATATATATATATATATATATA
>NC_069007.1:7054523-7057608 GCF_001194135.2 Octopus bimaculoides
ATATACATACATACACAACCTTCGTAAATTAGGCCTCACTGAGGCAATGACTAGTGACCAAGACCTTTGGAAATATGCTGTGCTTGAGAAGACCCAGCAAGCCAAGTGAGACCATAACCCGTGGCCTATGCCAGGGTTGTAACTAGCCCACTTATGCGTACTTTTCCTTTATTGGACACTAAACTTGGCTTGCGAAGACCTGTTGAGGCAAGTGAAATCGAAATTCAAATCGAATTCGATGACTAGCATCCATGCTAGTGGAGCACTAAGAGCACCATCCGAGCGTGATCGTTGCCAGAGCAGCTGACTAGCTTCTGTGCTGGTGGCACGTAAAAAGCACCATTCAAGCATGATCGTAGACAAGCCCATCATAGTTCAGGCTTTCTTTGCTAGAAACCACTTGATGCAACCCTCAGGCATCAGTCTGCTAACCGCCAGCATCAAATGTAGTCCTACTACCACATGGTGTGTCTTTGTTTGGCAGTTTTTTTCCCTTGTTCGGCAATTTTCACAGTGGCCAAAGCAAAGGACCAGCATGATTCCATGAAATTCCATTTTCTACTGGAGAAATTGGCACCCAAAACAGTTGTCATGCTTCAAAGAGCTTACAAGGATGCTGCCATGAGCAAAACACAAGTTTACAAGTGGTTTACTTTCTTTAGAAATGGTCACCTGTCACTTGAAGACCAACCTCGGATGACCGTCAACCCACTGAACAAATGGAAACAATGAAAATTCTTGAACTAATCTTAGAAGACCATCACCAAATTATTGACGAATTTGTTGATATGACTAGTGTGTCCTGGAGCTCCTGCCAACGAACTTTGAGTGAGGAATTGTGAATGAGAAGAGTTGCGGTAAAATTTGTGCCTCGTCTGCTCATGAAAAATCAAAAGCAGTCACGAGTAAATGTGTGTTGTGAACTGAAAGAAGAGTTGGAAGTTGATCCAGACCTTTTTTCGAAAGTCATCATTACTTTCAAGACAGTACTTCTTGATACATCAAACATTTCGGCTGTTTTTGTTATGCTAGCATCTGCCATACGAGCACCAACAATTTGACCTCTTTGAAAGTCTGATAGACCTGTCATTTTAATGGATTTTAATTACCTTTTTCAGATGATATCTGAAAAGAAACAGCAATTTTAGCAAAACATATTAAGCAACACTAATAATAAATCAAAAAACATAAAAATAAAACAAGCTTTTGACAGTTTTATAGATATTTCAAAATTATGATGCTAGGTGTTTCCGTTGTTTTGTCCAACCCCTGTATGTCTATGTATATGCATGTATGTATGCATTTCTTTGAATACCATATAGGATAATTGTTGTGGTGATGGACAGTAACAACCCTTAGGATTAAAAGGTGGACTCACCAAACTCTTATAAAAGAGTGACGTGTATTTGTTGAGATGACAGAGGACATTTTAAGTCTCGCGTAGCAGTAGTCAAAGTACATCGTGTGAATGCATAGCTTTACCTCTGCTTCATAAAATGATATGAGGTCTGATGAATAAGTATCCGGATTGTTGTCATAGTAATGAAGCTAAAGGACAGAGAGTGAAGCCTCTTAGCACAGATTGACTGTGAACTCTGCTGTGCATGTGCACTAAGTTTTAACATTCTAGGTCGCTTCTGCTGTTTACAGCAGTGCTTGGAAGGAAGGTGTGTAGTAAAGTGAATGTTGCATTGAGCATAACACAGGAAGTTGTCATGGTGATACCTGCTCAGAGGCCTATGCAAAGTTGTAGAAAGTGTATGGAGAGGAGTGTTATTTCTTTACTACCCACAAGGGGCTACACACAGAGGAGACAAACAAGGACAGACAAACGGATTAAATCGATTATATCGACCCCAGTGCGTAACTGGTACTTATTTAATCGACCCTGAAAGGATGAAAGGCAAAGTTGACCTCGGCGGAATTTGAACTCAGAACGTAGCGGGCAGACGAAATACCGCTGAGCATTTCGCCCGGCGTGCTAACGTTTCTGCCAGCTCACCGCCAAATATGGAGAGGAGTGTGTGAGCTGCACACAAGTGTATGAGTGGTTCAGACGTTTCCAAGATGGCCGAAAAATTGTTGATATTGACAAATGTTCTGGGAGACCCGCAACCAGCAGAACTGAGAAAAACATCACAGATGTACATGCAGCTATGAGGGAGAAATCGTCGAATCACCATCCATGAGTTATCAGAGGATGTGCAGATTAGTTACGGTTCAGTTCAGTCCATTATCACTGAAGATTTGGGTATGAGACACTTGTCTGCCAAGTTTGTACCAAAACTGCTTTCAGCTGACCCAAAAAGGCACTTGGGTTTCAGTTGCACAAGATCTCCTTGATTGTGTCGAGAACAATGAAAACCTTTTTGAAAACTTTGTGTAGGCCTCTAAGCAGGTATTGCCAATGTTTTCGCCGAATTTAATGCAGATTTTCTGTTCAGCTGACTCTGTCATGGTCAATGCGACAATCACACGCTACACATGTTCCATCCAATCGCTGCTGTAAACAGCAGAAGCGAGCTGGAACATTAAAACTTAGTGTGCAGGCAGAGCAGAGTTCAAGATCAGTCTGCACCCAGCAGCTTTGTTCTCCATGCTTTATCTTCGTTACTATAGGTACAGTCCGAATACTTATTGATCAGACCATGGGTATCCAAATACAAGGATATAAAAATGATTCTCCATGCCAGTGTTCAATTTGTATACAGAGCTCATAAATGTAGGAGTGAAGAACAGGTTTGGTGAGGCACACAAGAAAATAAAAGAGCAGAGTAACAGGCAAAACCATTTGAAAAATATGCATTGTCCATGTGAAATTGTAATTGCTTTTACAATTTGTTCCAGAACATTCCAGGGAAATACCATTATCACTGATATATATATATACGTTTATGATCCCTTGATTTTGAAGCTAGATTGGTAAGTTCCAATGCATGAAAGCGTTGGCCCTTGAGCCACTCTCTAACTCTGGCTAATTAATAATGAAAGGGGCAAATATATTCATGCTTTGAGTTCTTCTTTCCTGTTTGCATCACCAAACCTAGACATGCATGCATGCGTGCACACACACACACACACACAC
>NC_069007.1:7058212-7059370 GCF_001194135.2 Octopus bimaculoides
TGGGAGAATTTACGAAAAAAACAACAGACGAGGACAGGTGGTGTAAACAACAAATGGATGTATTAGTTTAACGCTCGGGAATAGAGAAAGTCTTTAACGTTTCGAGCCTATGCTCTTCAACTGAAAGGAACACAGAAAGAAATAAGGAGAGAAACAAGGAGAAAAAAATTATAAATGTAGTGGTCAGTGATCTATCATGGCGAAAAGGACGATGTTACTGTTGTTTAAGCCCTATTGACACACAGTCTGTGTCTGTATAGTGTTTGCAAGGGAGGTCATCGCTCCCATCTCCAACCTTACGTGATACTCACAGACCATGGTTTCTGGGTGTTTACCCGTCCTCAGTGTGAGATAATCACTGGCTGTTGATGGAAGCTTTCTCCATTTGCAAACACTATATATACTTTAAGCGACACACAGTTGCTGATTTTGTATAGAGAAAAACAACTTGTTTTAAATCTCTCAGTGATACTTTTACTGTGTATATAAATCATCTCTATCATCATCGTTTAACATCCGCTTTCCATGCTAGCATGGGTTGGACGATTTGACTGAGGACTGGTTAAACCAGATGGCTACACCAGGCTCCAATCTGATTTGGCAGAGTTTCTACAGCTGGATGCCCTTCCTAACACCAACCGCTCCGAGAGTGTAGTGGGTGCTTTTACATGCCACCGGCACGAAGGCCAGTCAGGCGGTACTGGCAATGGCCATGCTCAAAATGGTGTATTTTATGTGCCACCCGCACAAGAGCCAGTCCAGGAGCACTGGCAACAATCTCGCTGGAAAGTCCTTACACATGCCACGGGCATAAGTGCCAGAAAGGCGCCCCCTCAACCCGTTTTTCGGACCACAAAAAGGGTTTGATAATTTTTCAGATTAACACCCGCATGATTTCCACTAGGGTGTTACGGTTAGGATTAGGATTAGGGTTACGGTTTTAGGGTCAGAGTTAGGGTTAGGGTTAGAGTTAACCTAGAAGGGACAGGCTCCTTATTTTTTGGTTAAGGTTGTTGGTAAGCTTTCCTAAGTTACTCCAATCCAGATCCCCAATGCAAACCTTCAGATCAACCTTCTCCTATGCAGATCTCTAATGCAACATTTAAAAAAAGAGTCAATAAGTGAAAATAACCAATAAACTGATTCCTTATGGGATTT
>NC_069007.1:7059424-7062505 GCF_001194135.2 Octopus bimaculoides
AAATCTGATGTTGATGTTACTTATTTTGGTTTGAAATAAAGGACTTAATCATTTAATAATCCTAGCTTAATCCCGAGCAGCGCCAGGTTATACTGCTAGTATATATATATATATATATATATATATATATATATATATGTATGTATGTACATATATATATAAGTATGTATATATATATGTGTGTGTTTGTGTGTGCATGTGTGTGTATGCGTGTGTGTAATGTTTTTCATTAGACTAGTTTTTCTCTCTATTGATAACAGCTACTGTATCCTGACATATTAAACGTTTCATTTAATGGTTTTATTTCACTTTTAAACTGTTTATACTAAAAGCAGTGGTGGCACCTACTCACAGCTAGGTGGGCTCAGCCTATGAGAATTATTGTGTCTCAGACAGCATAAACCCAGTGCAGTGCTTTTCTCCAAATGTCAGCGATAGGGAATGAAACCGTGACCTCTTGGTCATCCTCTCTACGCCTTTGTCTACTCCTTTTTCTTTCCAACACACACACACACACACACACAGAGCAATGTTACATTTACCAATTTTCTATCTCTGCAGTGGAGAGAGAAGACACTATTTGAGAAATAAAGGAGACAGCGATGATGAGAAGGATGACGGCACTGGAACCCATCGTCGACCCCTTTCTGTCCCCAGTGACACAATGTTTGCTAAAAGAATTGGTTTGGAAGGGTCAGCTTCTCGGACAGTGATCCCTTTTAGGGGGCAGTCTTTCAACAGGTTGGTGGAATAGTTTTAATTTTGCTTTTTAATTTTACTGTTATTTATTTTCTTTGGAGTAGCTGTGTGGTAAGTAGCTTGCTTACCAACCACATGGTTCTGGGTTCATTCCCACTGCTTGGCACCTTGGGCAAGTGTCTTCTACTATAGCCTCGGGCCGACCAAAGCCTTGTGAGTGGATTTGGTAGACGGAAACTGAAAGAAGCCCGTCATATATATATGTTTGTGTGTCTGTGTTTGTCCCCCCAGCATCGCTTGACAACCGATGCTGGTGTGTTTACATCTCCGTAACTTAGCGGTTCAGCAAAAGAGAACGATAGAATAAGTACTAGGCTTACAAAGAATAAGTCCTGGGGTCGATTTGCTCGACTAAAGGCAGTGCTCCAGCATGGCCGCAGTCAAATGATTGAAACAGGTAAAAGAGTAAAAGAGAAAGAGTAGAGTATAGTTTTTGTGTGTATATGTGTGCGTGTGTGTATGTGTCTGTGTGTGAATGTGTGTGTATGTATGTGTATAGTTGTGTGTGTGTGTGTATGTGTGTGAGTGTGTATGTGCATGTGAATGTGTCTCTGTGTGTGTGTATGTGTATGTAAATGCATGTGTGTTTGTGTGTGCATGTGTCTGTGTATGTATGTGTATATACGTCTGTGTGTGAGTGTGAGTGTGTGTATGTATGTGTATATTTGTGTGTGTGTGTATGTGTGTGTGTGTATGTGTGTGAGTATGTATGTGCATGTGAATGTGTCTGTGTGTTTGTGTATGTGTATGTGAATGCATGTGTGTGCATGTGTGTGAGTGTGTATATGTGTGTGTGAATATGTGTGTCTCTGTGTGCATGAATGTGTGTGTGAATGTGTGCGCGTATGTATGTGAATGTATGTGTGCGTATGTATGCATGCGTGTGTATGTGCATGTGTGTGTGTGTGAAGGTGCATGCATAGTGTTTAAGGTGTTGCGTTGTGGTCTTAAGCAAGACACTTCATTTCCCATTGCCTCCAGTCCCCTCTTATAAAGGGGTAACCCCTGCAACAGACCGGCATTCTGTCCAGGAGGAATATTGGTCTGCCCACCTAACCAGTGGGGTAGCCCCATGCAAAAGCTATAACAATACAAGGAAACATATTGTTTTTATCATCATCATTGTCCACACAGTGTCCACACAACTAAAACAGTACAATTAGGAGTGTGTATTTACTTTTGAGCTGTCTGTGTGTAAGGGTGTGTGTATATCTATTTATCTATCTATCTATCTATCTATCTATCTATCTATCTACCTATCTGTCTGTCTGTCTGTCTGTCTGTCTGTCTATCTATCTATCTATCTATTTATCTATCTATCTGTCTATCTAGCTATCTGTCTGTCTGTTAGTCTATCTGCATCTACCTATACACCACACACACACAAAACATTCTGTAAGGTGATTGGTGTTAGGAAGGGCATCCAGCCATAAAAAAACCCTACCAAAACAGGGCTTTTACAGCTGGTGCAGTCTTCTGCCTAGCCAGCCCCCTGTCGAACCGTCCAACCCATGCCAGCATAGAAAGCAGACGTTAAATGATGATGATTGTCGGTGGTCAGCGCCAGCAAAGAAAACATCATCCAACATGAGAATCAATAATGAGCTTAAGCAAGTCTCTCAACAGCTTATTTACAGGTTGTGAAGGGAACATATTAATCTCGTAGCCCCATCCATGTCTGATATGTGCAGAGTTTGATCTCACAGTGTCTCATTTTCTTTCCCTGTAAACTATTGGTTACTGTTTTATCATCGTTGCCATAGGCAGTCGGCCCCAGCAAAGAAAACATCGTCCGACATTGAAGAGCTTGAGCAAGTCTCTCAACAGCCTGTTTACCAATTAGGTGACACGAGAAAGGATTCAGAACATTCCCTGCTTAAAGCTGGAATCGATGTCAATGGTCAGAAGACGGACTTCACGGATTTGGATTTGGCGCCAACAGATGGAAGCATAACAGCTTTTGGTGAGGACCACTCAGAGGCAGTGAAGACAATCAGAGACATCTGTGAGTCATTTGAAGGTGTTTGTTTGATGTCGCTTTTCTTGTTGTTGTCGTTGTTTTAGTTGGTGGTCGTGGTTGTAATGGTGTTGGTGGTGGCAATGATGATGATGTTGGCAGTAGTCGTTGCGATTGTGTCAGGGTAGTCAGTGATTGTGTTGGTGGTAGTTGTGATGGTGGCAGTGGTAGTGTCGTTGCTGGTGGTGGTGGCGGTGGCAGTGGTGGTGGTGATGGTGGTGATGGTGGTGGTGGTGGTGGTGGTAGTGGCAGCGGTGGCAGTGGTAGTGATAGGGATCGTAGTTGTGATGGTGGCAGTGGTAGTG
>NC_069007.1:7062576-7066657 GCF_001194135.2 Octopus bimaculoides
TAGTGATAGGGATCGTAGTTGTGATGGTGGCAGTGGTAGTGTTGTTGTTGTTGTTGGTGGTTGCGGCAGCAGCGGTGGCAGTAGGGATGGTAGTTGTGATGGTGGTGGTGGTGGTGGTGGTAGTGGCAGCGGTGGCAGTGGTAGTGATAGGGATCGTAGTTGTGATGGTGGCAGTGGTAGTGTTGTTGTTGTTGTTGGTGGTTGCGGCAGCAGCGGTGGCAGTAGGGATGGTAGTTGTGATGGTGGTGGTGTTGGTGATGGTGGTGGTGATTGTGTTGGTGATTCTGTTGGTGGTAGTGTTGGTGGCAGTGGTATCAAAAGTGGTAGTGTTTGTCGTGATGGTGGTTTGGTGGTGGTTGTGATTATGTTGGTGGTAGTTTTTGTGATGATGGTGTTAGTAGTTGCAATTACATTGGTGGCGGTGATATTGGAAGCGGTGGTGGTGGTGGTGGTGACGACAGTGGTGTTGGTAGTTGTGATTGCATTGGTGGTTGTTGTGGTGGTATTTTGTGTCTGTCCCCCAGAGTATTTCATGTCCTCATAACTAAAGATGAAAAATGGCGTTAGAGGTGGTAGTGTTGGTTCCAAAGCATGCAGCCTAACTACAGAGCCATACCTGTACACACACGCACACATGCACACGCACACACACATGCATACACACATGCATACACACACATCCATACAAACACATGCATGCATACACACACACATGCATGCACACATATGCATACACACACACACACATATCCATACACACACACACACATATCTATAATAATAAACGTGAAATTCTGTCTGTTTGGAACCCCTGTATCTCAGTCTACATTTGATCGACACAGACATATTATAACTTCTGTGTCACGCTGAATCTCCCCGAGAACTACGTTAAGGGTACACGTGTGTGTGGAGTGCTCAGCCACTTGCACGTTAACTTCATGAGCAGGCTGTTCCGTTGATCGGATCAACTGGAACTCTCGTCATCGTAACTGAATGCCAACAACAATAGTCATATTATTTAGCTCTCTTTAGTTTTGGGCTGTTGGCCCAATTTGCCCTCAACAGAAGCTAGCTTAAAAATCTACAGAGAGGGCAACTTCTAAGCTAGTTATTATATATGTTTGTATTTATTTTCAGTGCAGGAAACAAGTCCAAAACCAAACAAGAGTTTCCGCAACGATTCACCAGGAAACCAGTTGACTCTGACAGAGCATTCCAGATCAAACTTATCGGAACAGAGCAGTGAGACCACTAACCAGAACAGATCAAACTTATCGGAACAGAGCAGTGAGACCACTAACCAGAACAGTGGCACTGGAATTATCTTACCATTCCGTGACTCGCCAACTAGGTTATCTACTGACATGATGGCAGATTTCTCTCCATCAAAGATTTGCTATGTATCCGATGATGAAATGTCAACGTCAAGTAGTTCGTTTGATAACGAGGATATTGGTCTTAGGTCTGTGGATCAACCCATGGACCAGAAAGATGGACGCTCACCTGTGTATAGTTCCAAGAGGCTTGATGTTTGTGTCTGCTCATGTTCACAGAGTGACAGTGACAATGAGTGTGACTGTGATGATGATGATGATGATAATGACAATGGTGGTGATGGTAATGATGGTGGTAGTGATGGTGGTAGCGGTGGTGGTGGTGTGACACGCATCAATGATTTTGCTCCTACATCCTCGGACAATATCAACAATATGCTTGGCAGTTTTACTAACTCACCTGTGTGTAATTCTGGGACTCAGAGGTCCAATGCTAACACACCTAATGATCCTTCTCATTCACCTAGATCTGATCGTTATACACTTGACAGTCGTACAAATACACCTGAACATAAAGATACATCTTCCAGACACATTAAGTCGCCGAGACCTAATAGAGTGAAAACTAACACACCTGACAGTGAGACAAGCATACCTGGATTTAACAAGACATGTACTAGACATGCTGAAGCACTTAGATCTGATACTAATTCACCTGAGAGTGATGAAATTACACCTGGACATACTAACAACACATCTATTAAACCAACAAAATCACCTAGATCTAATCTCAATACACCTGATAGTGATATAGACTCATCTAGAGATTATGATAACGATACACCTGTCAGTCATGTTATCTCACCTAGATTTAATATTGTCTCACCTGACAGTGATATTAACACTCCTAGATACATTGAGTCACCAATATCTAATGCAAGCACACCTGACAGATCTGGTAGCAGCACACCTGGACTTAATCATACACCTGATAGAAATACTAAATCACCAACATCTAATAACAACACACCTGAGATTGATAAAGACACAACCAGGGATAATAATGATATATCTACAAGACGTGTTGAATCACCAAGATCTAATACCAACACACCTGAGATTGATATAAATATACCTGGACATCTTAACAATGTATCAACCACTTGTGTCGAATCAAGATCTAATAGCAACACACCTGAAAGTGATAGCAACTCACCTGAGATTGATATAAATACACTTGAACTTCTAAATAATGTATCGACCATTTGTGTCAAATCATCGCAGTCTGACATCAACATACCTGAAAATGATAGCAACACACCTGATATCGATATAAACACACCTGGAATTCTCAACAACATAACAAGCACCTGTGTCAAATTGTCACAGTCTAACATCAACATACCTGAAAGTGATAGTAACTCACCTGATAGTGATATTAATATACCTGGACTTCTAAACAATGTATCAACCACTTGTGTGAAATCAAGATCTAATAACAACATACGTGAAAATGATAGCAACTCAAACAATATTGATGGACTTCTTAACAACATGTCAAGCACTTGTGTCAAATCATCTAGATCCGACACCAACACACCTGAAAGTGATAGTAACGCACCTGATATTGATGTAAATGTACCTGAACTTCTTAACAACATATCGAGCACTTGTGTCAAACCACCAAGATCCAACACTAATACACCTGAAAGTGATAAAAATGCACTTAAATTTAATACTAACACAGCTATTAGTCCCACAAACGAGGGAAGAAGTCTTTCGAATACATCAAGCAGTCTTAGTATCTCACCTACAAGTTTTACCAACTCACCCAAGCTTAAGGCTAACTCCCCTTCACCTAGAAGCTTTGGTAAGTCTCCTAGACTCGAGACTGATATTGCTGGAAGCCATATCAACACACCTACATATATCAACAAAGACATTAGTGACCCTTCAGGACATCTTAGCAACACCCCAAGAAGTGATGCCAACACACCTGTTGATGTTACAAACACCCCTAGAAGCAACATCGCCACACCTGTTGGGGTTACGGTAACACCTGAAAGTGATTTACACCCAGATGAGAACATTGATAATTCCAAAAGATTGAATTGTAATTCTGATACAAATATGTTGTCCAAGACAGCAGTCATTGTAAACATGCCAAGATGTAACTCTCATACAGGTATGATGCAAGATACACCTGCTAAACGTACCAAATCATCAAGATATAATGCCAGCACACCTGACAGTGATAAAATCTCATTTAGACGAAATAATAACACATCTGCTAGAAACACCAGGTCACCTGTTACAATTACATCTAGAGATAATTCTCTCACAGATCTGGTGTCCGACACAACATTGAGTACTAATATATCTAGAGATAACTCTTGTATAGATGTGGTGTCTGACACAGCAGTTGTTGCGAAAACATCTAGAAGTAACTCTCGCACAAATCTGGTGTCTGACACAGCATTGAATACCAAGACAACTAGGAGTAATTCTCATATAGACATGGTCTTCAATGCAACACTTGTTTCTGAGACATCTAGAACAAGTTCTCACACAGATTTGGTGTCCAACATACCAACAAGTACCAAAACATCTAGGAGTAATTCTTCTACAGATATGGCATCTGACACAGCAATTGTTACCAAAACGTCTAGAAATAATTCTCGCACAGATATGGCATCTGACACAGCAATTGTTAGCAAAACGTCTAGAAATAATTCTCGCACAGATATGGCATCTGACACAGCAATTGTTA
This sequence comes from Octopus bimaculoides, assembly GCF_001194135.2. Classification (NCBI taxonomy): domain Eukaryota; kingdom Metazoa; phylum Mollusca; class Cephalopoda; order Octopoda; family Octopodidae; genus Octopus; species Octopus bimaculoides. The sequence continues at coordinate 7,066,621 of NC_069007.1, forward strand.
GCAAAACGTCTAGAAATAATTCTCGCACAGATATGGC
>NC_069007.1:7067211-7067952 GCF_001194135.2 Octopus bimaculoides
AAACGTCTAGAAATAATTCTCGCACAGATATGGCGTCTGACACAGCAATTGTTACCAAAACGTCTAGAAATAATTCTCGCACAGATATGGCGTCTGACACAGCAATTGTTACCAAAACGTCTAGAAATAATTCTCGCACAGATATGGCATCTGACACAGCAATTGTTACCAAAACGTCTAGAAATAATTCTCGCACAGATATGGTATCTGACACAGCAATTGTTTCCAAAACGTCTAGAAATAATTCTCGCACAGATATGGCGTCTGACACAGCAATTGTTACCAAAACGTCTAGAAATAATTCTAGAAATAATTCTCGCACAGATATGGCATCTGATGCAGCAATTGTTACCAAAACATCTGGAAATAATTCTCGCACAGAACTGGTGTCTGACACAACATTGAGTACTAAAACGTCTAGAAATAATTCTCGCACAGATATGGCATCTGACACAGCAATTGTTTCCAAAACATCTAGAAATAATTCTCCCAGAGACATGGCATCTGACACAGCAATTGTTACCAAAACATTTAGAAATAATTCTCCCATAGATATGGCATCTAACACAGCAATTGTTACCAAAATGTCTAGAAATAATTCTCGCACAGAAATGGCATCTGACACAGCAATTGTTACCAAAATGTCTAGAAATAATTCTCGCACAGATATCGCATCTGACACAGCAATTGTTAGCAAAACGTCTAGAAATAATTCTCGCACAGATATGGCATCTGACACAG
>NC_069007.1:7067962-7070425 GCF_001194135.2 Octopus bimaculoides
TCGCATCTGACACAGCAATTGTTAGCAAAACGTCTAGAAATAATTCTCGCACAGATATGGCATCTGACACAGCAATTGTTACCAAAACGTCTAGAAATATTTCTCGCACAGAACTGGTGTCTGACACAACATTGAGTACTAAAACATCTAGAAATAATTCTCGTACAGGTATGGCATCTGACACAGCAATTGTTAGCAAAACGTCTAGAAATAATTCTCGCACAGATATGGCATCTGACACAGCAATTGTTACCAAAACGTCTAGAAATAATTCTCGCACAGAACTGGTGTCTGACACAACATTGAGTGCTAAAACATCTAGAAATAATTCTGACACGGATGTGGCATCTGGCACAACATTGAATACCAAAACATCACAATCAAGTTCTTGCACTGATGTGGTGCTGGACATGCCACTAATTACCAATGAGTTTGTCAATAACACCGAAAAACCTAAATGTTACTCTGATACAAATGTAATTGCCAACAAACCAAGATATAATTCTAACCCAGGTGTGACTACCAACAGGTTTGCATGTAATTCTTATACAAATTGTGTTACTAATCCAGCAACAGCTGCCAATATAGAAATGGCTCGACTGATACCAGATGATGTATCAGTCTTTGAGAACATGGCACAGTCACAGACAACTGATATTTGGAACAACGGAAACCAAAGTGAAGCCTCTTCACAAATAAAAGATCCATGTTCATCACCAGCCAAAAGTCCCTCGGTAGATCCTAATATCATAATGTCCCCTGTTTTGCAGGAGGCCATCATACAACGAAAATCACCAGAGATGCTGGAAAAGAATCTGACCCCTATGCTGGACATCCTCATCAAAGACAACAGCAACTTTCTCTTCGATGATGACAACACAATAGATGTAGAGGGTGATGGCCACCACCACCACCAATCAGATGATCCTGTTGTTTTGTTGTCATCAGTAATGTCAGCAGACAGCTCCAGTGACAGTGGCAAGGATGATAGTGATGGAGACTGCAACACTGACAGCCTGGAGTGTCTGCCCGTGCCAGTCGGGGTCAAGCCATCTTCTTGTGGGCAATTGCCTGTTGTAGGTGGTAGCAGCCATCACCTCATCGGGGGAGAAACAACAGACGAGACTGGACCACTCAGCACCAACATTGTGACTGTGAGTGTTGCCATGCCCGATGGTGACCAGGGGCTGGAAAGGTTGGTTAATGTCTTTTAGTCGTTTGTTGTCGTCATCATCATCATCATCATCATCATCATCATCACCGTCATCATCAGCGTCATCATTATCACCATCATCATCACCGCTGTCACCAATGTTGTTATCATTGTCGTCATCACCAACAACACTGCCACCATTACTACCATCAGTGTCATCATCATCATCATCACCACCACCACTACCACCGACACTGTCCTCATAATCATCATCCATTCAACACTATCATCAGTGTCACCATCACCACCTCGCCACCACCACCACCACCACCACCACCACCACCACCACATCATCATCATTTTTATCTTCACTATTTGTGGTTGTTGATGTCACACACACACACTATCTCTCTCTCATATACACACACTGTCTCTCTCAAACACACACTCACATACTGTCTCTTTCACACACACACGCACACCCTGTCTGTCTCTCCTATACACACACACACACTCCGTCTGTCTGTTTGTCTGTCGCTCTCATATACACACACACAGACACATACACTCTCTCGCACACACACACACATTCACACACACACACTCACTGCCTTTCTCTCACACACACACACTCTCACACACATACATTCTCACACACACACACACAATCTGTCTGTCTGTTTGTCTGTCGCTCTCATATACATACACACTCTCTCTCACACACACACACTCTCACAAACACACATACACTGTCTCTCTCTCTCTCTCTCTCTCTCATACATACACACACACACTATATTTATACTATTGTCATTATTTCCCTTTTCTTTTTCCCCTCTCTAGCAATGGAACCCGTGACAATATTACCACGACCACCACAGCTGATGGTAATATCTCTTTCTTTTATTCATTTGGCATTCTCCCCAAGAAGTCAAAAAATATATAATTTACAATTTTCACATTACCATTCTGCTGAATGAGCCACCGGCTCATGTAGCAAATACTATATGCTGGTTCATGTAGCAAATACCATATACTGGTTCATGTAGCAAATACTATATACTGGTTCATGTAGCTGATACTATATACTGGTTCATGTAGCAGATACTATATACTGGTTCATGTAGCAGATACTATATACTGGTTCATGTAGCAAATACTACATACTGGTTCATGTAGCAAATACTACATACCGGTTCATGTAGCAAATACTATATACCGGTTCATGTAGCAGACACTATGTACTGGTTCATGTAGCAGATACTATATACTGGTTCATGTAGCAAATACTATATACTGGTTCATGTAGC
>NC_069007.1:7070994-7074020 GCF_001194135.2 Octopus bimaculoides
ATATCTCTATGTAAACAAGCGTTCTTATTCCTAAAGCCCATGGAATAATATCGTTGACCCCTTTATATCTCTATGTAAACAAACCTTCTAACGGTCACTGACCATGTAACATCTCTGCTCGTAAGTTACCCCATCATTTCGTTTTTGTCTTGCTATTACATGTTTTATTATGAACTCCCTGAAGAGAAATAAATGAGGAACCCCAACAGCTCTTTCTTCTTTGTGAAAGGGCTCTCATTTATTTCGAAACATGTGTAGGAATTAAAGGAACTTTTATTGACATGCGTTTTGCTCCATTTATTATTATCTATATATATATATATATATATAATTGTCACAATTTTTGATTGATGGTGCAGGGTAGAAAATGGTTGTTAAATGTAATGATTTATCCTTATTTTTTGCACAATTACTCTGTAGTTCATAACTAGTAACATTACTTAGTGTCGGGTGAAAAGGGTAAAGACCCCCTTCAGTCATGAATGACCATGGGATTGTGCCTAGAAAGTTCTTCTCCAAAGCATAAGTCTGAGTAATGTTAGTTGTTTTATGGAAGACCAGTAGTCACCCATGCATGCCAGCCGCCCCACTCTGCACCACCAATGTTATCCAAAGAAAAGGCAAAGGCCATCACAGCTTGGCACCAGTGATGTTGCAACTCATTTCCATGTGAAAGAAAGTGTCTTGCTCAAGAACACAACACACAGCCCAGTCCAGGAATCGAACTCATTACCTTATGATTGTGAGCCTGACACTCTAATCACTGAACCATGTGTCTCCATTCAGTATAGAAGTTACTTAACAACTATATGTGTGTGTGTTTGTGTGTGTGTGTGAGAGAGAGACAGAGAGAGAGGGAGAAAGAGGGAAAGAGAGAGAGAGAGGGAGGGAGAGATTTTCTACGGCTGGATGCTCTTCCTGTGGCCAGCTCTTACCTGTTTCCAAGCAAGGTAATATTTTCACATGGTGGGACATCTGTATGTGTTTTCTGTCATCATCATCATCTTCATCATCGTCATCATTTAACGTCCCATCATCCATGCTGGCATGGGTTGGACTGGAGCCAGCCAAGTAGAAAACCACACTAGGCTACTGTGTCTGTTTTGGCATGGTTTTTATGGCTGGATGCCCTTCCTAACACATGATAGATGTAAATGATTATCTCTGTCATACAAGTGGTGTTGTTTATTTGCTATCTTCCTGGAAAACATGTCTGGCCACTTGGAAGAGTATTTACTTTACTTGAAAAGCGATGGGAGTTGGTGACAGAAAGGGCACCTGGCCACAGAAAATCTGCCTCAATAAACGCCACCTGACCCGTGCAAGCATGAAAGAGTGGACAATATACAATGATGGTGATCATGTATGTTGTTACCTGAAAAGGTGAGAGATAAAGGGATCACATCTCATTATCTAACCATTCATTTATTTGTCTTTCTCGCAGACACTGATAACACACTGAGAGTAAGCAGCAACACAGATGTCAACAGTTCCACCTTCTCCAGCGTCACCTCTATGAGCACTGATTCTTTGGAAGATTTATTGGAAGCATGACATCATCAAAGGAGTTAGAGACACCAGAAAGCATGATCTACCCCAGTGAAGTATGTCCTGTTCTAAACACTTTTGATGCCAACCTGCCTGAGACCACTCCTCATTCTATGATACAAATTTCCTGTTCAAATCGATCCAAATTAAAACTTTCTATTAAAATTCCATGTTAATTTATGTTCCAAACACCAGCTTAATAACGACAAAGTTATTTGACTAAATTCTTCATTATTTTAAAAATTAATTGTAACAAAATCGATGTATAGGCGAAGGAGTGGCTGTGTAATAAGTAACTTGCTTACCAGCCACGTGGTTCCAGGTTCAATCCCACTGCGTGGCATCTTGGGCAAGTGTCTTCTACTATAGTCTCGTGAGTGGATTTGGTAGACGGAAACTGAAAGAAGCCTGTCGTATATATGTATATATATATGTGTGTGTGTGTGTATGTTTGTGTGTCTGTATTTGTCCCCCCAACATCGCTTGACAACCGATGCTGGTGTGTTTACGTCCCTGTAACTTAGCGGTTCAGTAAAAGAGACTGATAGAATAAGTACTAGGCTTACAAAGAATAAGTCTTTACAATGGATCGCGTTAGAGCTCTTATTTAAATTAATATATATATATATATATATATATATATACACACACAATGGGCTTCTTTCAGTTTCCCTCTACCAAATCCACTCACAGCACTTTGGTTGGCCAGAGCCTATAGTAGAAGACACTTGCCCAAAGTGCCATGCTGTGGGACTGAACCCAAAACCATGTGACTGGTAAGCAAGCTTCTTACCACACAGCCACGACTGTGCCTATAAATAGATAGATATTTTTTTCCAGATTGTTTTCATTTTGTTCTTGTTATCGGCTTGTGTTTCATTTACTTTTGCTTTAAATTTCAGGTGAATGACAACTACTAACTTCACCTGAGAGAAGTTGGTAGCAGTGTGGAACCTTGATCAAAATCATCTGCAGAAACTAAGGCAAAGTCAAGATGTGTGTGATACACAGGAACAAATTACAGAACAATATAATAACCGTTGTTGTAGTAGTAAGATTTGAACTTAAGACCATACTGTTAATAAACCAGTACCTTTACCACCTTCCCACTCGCTTTTATAAACAGAAACACATCAATAATAAAGGATCACATGTCTATGTTCTGTCCCCTTTTTCTTAATCTTTTAGTCGTGACTGAGATCTGTTACTGAGCTCCCGGCAGTAAAGCTTACTATATCTTTTCACTTGCTTCAGCCATTTGACTGTGGCCATGCTAGAGCACCATCTTGGAGGGTTTTAGTCAAACAAATCAAACTCAGGACTTCTTTTAAAGAAGTCCTGGTATTTATTCTATCGATCTCTTTTGCTTAACTGCTAAGTTACAGGGACATAGACGCACCAACACTGGTTGTTGAGTAGTGGTGGAGCACAAACACAGACACAAAGACACACAGATACATGTATATATATATATATAT
>NC_069007.1:7081312-7082170 GCF_001194135.2 Octopus bimaculoides
ATATATATATACATATATACGACGGGCTTCTTTCAGTTTCCGTCTACCAAATCCACTCCCAAGGCCTTGGTCGGCCCGAGGCTATAGTAGAAGACACTTGCCCAAGGTGCCACGCAGTGGAACTGACCCGAGATTTTTCAAACAATTTTTTTTTCAGAATCGGAATCTCCATAGCCTAAAACGTGGGACACATATATATATATATATATATGTAATTAAAAAAGTTCAATCGGGAAACTATTCCATTAAATATCATGTTTAATTATGGAGATTATGTAAAAAATATATTTTACACTTCTATATTTAACTGTGCGTGTCTTGTGTATTCCTTATTTTTGCTTCTGTCGGGAATTAAAGCGAAGAAAAAATCGTATGCAACAGATAAGTCGTCTTAACATTTCTGTGTAGCAGACCTTTAGCTGTTATTTCTAGCATAGGCTAGAATCACTGGATTTAAGCAGACTTTCACTTCCATTTCCAGCACAATTCTATGTGGTAAAAATGAAACCCTCCTCACAGGTTTCACGATTTATCTCCCCCGCGCCGTTAAAAAATATAGATTTGCACACACGCAATTCACATATTACCACATATATGCACACACACAAACAGGAACGTGTATGTAGGTATGTATGTATGTATAGATATATACACATACATATATACATACATATTTATACTATAGCCTCGGGCCGACCAAAGCCTTGCGAGTGGACTTGGCAGACGGAAACTTAAAGAAGACCGTCGTATATATATATATAATAATAATAATATTAGGGACAAAATCCAAAATTACAGGTAAAAACTCAATTCAAATCAATTTTCCCTAAAACTATATATATATATATATATATATAT
>NC_069007.1:7082676-7083651 GCF_001194135.2 Octopus bimaculoides
TGTATATGTATATATATATATATATATATATATTAGGGACATCACTTTCCGTCTACCAAATCCACTCAGAAGGTTTTGGTCAGCTTCAGGCTATAGTTGAAGACACTTGCCCAAGGTGCCATGCAGAGGGACTGAACCTGGAAGCATGTGGATGGGAAACAAGCTTTTTACCACACAGCCATATGTGTGCCTAGATAAATTCTTTCAAATGTGTGGCTGTGTGGTAAGAAGTTTGCCTCCCAACCATATGGTTCCAGGTTCAATCCCACTGCATGGCACTTTGGGCAAGTTGTCTTCTATTATAGCCCTTAGCTGGCCAAAGCTTTATGACTGGATTTGGAAGACAGAAGCTGAACAAAGCCTGTCATATATATATATATTCTTTTACTTTTATCAGCCATTTGACTGTAGCCATGCTGGAGCATCGCTTTGATGGGTTGTTTTTTAGTTGAACAAATCGAACACAGGGCTTATTTTTTTCAAACCTGGTACTTATTCTATCGGCCTCTTTTGCCAAACTGCTAAGTTACGAGTATGTAAACACACCAACACCAGTTGACAAGCAGTGGTGAGGGACAAACACAGACACACACACACATATATGATGGGCTTCTTTCAGTTTCCATCTACCAAATCCACTCACAAGAATTTGGTTGACACAAGGCTATAGTAGAAAACACTTGCCCAAGTTTTCACGCAGTGGGACTGAACCCAAAATCATGTGGTTGAGAAGCAAGCTTCTTACCACACACACGCACATATATACTCTTTACACTTTTACTTGTTTCAGTCATTTTACTGCAGCCATGCTGGAGCACTGCCTTTAGTCAAGCAAATCGACCCAGGACTTATTCTTTGTAAGCCTAGTACTTATTCTATCGGTTTCTTTTGCCGAACCGCTAAGTTACAGGGATGTAACCACACCAGCATCGGTTGTCAAGTGATGTTGGGGGGGGACAAACACAAACATACATA
>NC_069007.1:7084371-7088049 GCF_001194135.2 Octopus bimaculoides
TGATTTCATGTGATGGTTGTTAACAAATGTGATTGTTATGCAAGCAATGTTGTTTGTTTCTAGCTTTCTGCGTAAACATACCTGGCCAGGGGGAAATATTACCTTACTTGGACACAGCAAAGGTAACTGGTACACTTTTTATGAAACCCAAAAAGCTGGCAGGCAAAAATCAATCTTGGTTTAATTTGAACTCAGAACACAGAAGCTGGAGGAAATGCTGCTAAGCACTTTGTCCAATGAACAATTCTGGCACCTCGTCACCCAAATTTGTTTTTACTATAGGCACAAGACCTTAAACTGAAAGTTAAGGGGTCATTGGTACTGATTTCATCAACCATGAAAGGTAAAGTAGATCATGGCAGAATTTGAAGTGTAAGTGTAAAGCATTTTCTCTGGTCTGCTAACCATTCTGCTAGCTTACCTCCTTAACACCATGTAACAAAATTTATTTATTTTTTTTTTTGCATCTTTGAAACTGACTCAATAAGATCCCAACTTGTTTCTTGTATAAAAAAGAAAAAACCGCAAATACTGGGGACGATCTTTGACTAAAATCCTTCGAGGTCAACTACACTTGAATGTTTTCGAAGCTGCCACTGTGCATAATTACCAAAGATCAAACTCACTTTCCACTACATACTGTAAATCCTCGAGTATAATACGCAGGGGATTTTTAGGGGGCTGTACCTCTGAAAAACCTAAACCTTGTGTATAATACACACCCATTCTCTAACTTGAGTCAAGGAGGTCTATATAACGTCCTTGGTTTGTAAACATATATACAGTAAAGTCTTTTATTATTATTGCATATATAACAATGCAAACATGTAGCTTATTTGTGCACTTTGTTTGCAGAAAATAAAGAAATAACAGTAATAACGTCAGTGAACAATAAATATTAAGTGAATTGCCTTTCACATATTTATCACTATCAGTTACAAAAGCAAAAACATTTATTCAAATCCTTCCAATTCAGCATCGAATAACTGTTCCATTTGTTCCTCCGTAAACGTGTCAGCATCATTGTAGTGTAAATCTGTCATTGTCAGATTCATAGTCAACATCAGAAGATTCACTTTCATTTATTTCATCTTTCCATACAACGTCATCCTGAGTACCATCCAGTGCAGACGACATACAACATCACGGTAATGATGCAAACGGTCAATACAAACAGCAGGATGAACTATTTATTTTAATAAATGTTGCTTACTGCAAGTTATGGATGATTCTTTTATGACTTCATTGCTTTCAGGCTTAGCTTAAGGTATTTTCACACCCAACATCACAAAATGCGTCTGAATAAACATTGCCGGACAGCAAATAGAGACTCGGACATTGCTTAGGAAATATTTTTAATTTTTAACCTCGTATATAGTAAGCACTAGGGATTTGGACCTTTAAATTTTGGGGGGAAAAATGCGGATTATACTCGAGGATTTACAGTATTCTCCAGAATTACAAAATTCTCTTACCTGTTTCAGTCATTTGGTTGTAGCCATTCTGGAGCGCCGCCTATAAGAGTTTTTTAGTTGAAGAAATTGACCCTAGGATTTATTTTTTTTAAAGCCTTGTACTAAGTTACAGGGATGTAAATACACTAACACCAGTTATCAAGTAGTGATGGTGAGGGACAAACAGACACAAAGACATACACATTAGATATATACATGTATATGTATATATACAATGGGCTTCTTTCAGTTTCCGTGTACCAAATCCACTCACAAGGCTTTGGTCGGCCTGAGGCCATAGCAGAAGTCACTTGCCCAAGGTGTCACACAGTGGGACAACCTGGAACCACATAGTCGGAAAGCAAGCTTCTTACCACATTGCCTATGCAACAAAATTTTAATCTTTTTTTTTTTGTCTTTGGTCAGTGTTATTTTCCTATCTGCTTCTATCTAGAAATCAAAGGAAATGATTATTATTCCCTTCAAACCTTGCTTTTCTCACCTGGACATCAATGTTTTGAAACTGACCTATTTTCCATTACATTTCACACAGATTCAGTGCCGAGTTGCTGAAGCAGAAATATCATTAATGATTCTGGCAGTTGTCCACCTTAATAATGATAATAGTAATCCTTTCTACTAAAAGCAATAGGCCTGAAATTTGGGGGCAGGGGACTAGTCGATTACATTGACCCCAGTGTTTCACTGGTACTTAATTTATCAACCCCAAGAAGAGAATTTTGCCCAATGTGCTAATGATTCTGTCTGCTAACCACTTTAATAATAATAATAATAATAAATGCCCCAGACAGTGGCTCTCATGGCTTCTGATCTTAAAGAATTGGAAGTGTTATCATGGACACTGTTTTGTCTTGGTATAAAATACAGCAAATATTCTGCTCAATACCACAGATCTGCTTGTCACTTGTTTGACATTAATCAGTTGAGTATGTCCCTAAGTAGCTGAGGATATGTGCATCTGTGATCATGAGCAGAAGTAGTGGGGGAGCATCATAGCCATGTGTTGAGAGGAATTCTTTGGGGTTTGAATAATTCACCTTTGGAAACATGGGTGTTTTGCTCAACATCCTTAAACGAACCTTATTCAGGGACCTTTTGAGCGGGATGGGCTACTCGACCTGGAGAAAATTGTAACTGGGCCCCACCTTCGAGGTCATGCGCTGTTTATTTTAATATAAGGCCACCATGTCATGGACATAGTTGTGACGGATGTGTTTCGTGTACCCTTATCAGACAGGTATTCATTGGGCTTAGTATATTTGTATCGTGTGGAGGAGCAATGGCCCAGTGGTTAGGGCAGCGGACTTGCGGTCATAGGATCACGGTTTCGATTCTCAGACCGGGCGTTGTGAGTGTTTATTGAGCGAAAACACCTAAAGCTCCACGAGGCTCCGGCAGGGGATGGTGGCGAACCCTGCTGTACTCTTTCACCACAACTTTCTCTCACTCTTTCTTCCTGTTTCTGTTGTGCCTGGAATTGAAAGGGTCAGCTTTGTCACACTCTGTGTCACGCTGAATATCCCCAAGAACTACGTTAAGGGTACACGTGTCTGTGGAGTGCTCAGCCACTTGCACGTTAATTTCACTATTAATTTCCACTGGCTGTTCCGTTGATCGGATCAACTGGAACCCTCGACATTTGAAGCGGCGGAGTACCAGCAGTTTGTATCATGGTGTCAATTTTTTGGCATGCATTGCTCTCTCACTCAATCATAATAACAATAATAAGACAAACAATATTTGTAGCAAAGTTTAATCAGCATAAATTTTGAAAATGAAGGCTGGGGGAAAGGATCAATTTTATATACGTTGACAATACGGAGGCAGGAGATGGGAGAGGTGGGGGAATACTGTGTTGGAGAAAGAAGAAGAAAAAAGAGGATATAACTCGATGTAGATCATCACACACACACTAGTATATACAAGTTTTGCTATATATACATATATACATATATATATATATATACATATACATACATATATATATATATACATATATATATATATACACATATACATACATATATACATATATATATATATATACATATATACATATACATACATATATACATATATATATACACATACATATATACATATATATATACATATACATACATATATATATATATACATATATACATATACATACATATATACATATACATACATATATACATATATACATATACATACATAT
>NC_069007.1:7092205-7096015 GCF_001194135.2 Octopus bimaculoides
TGTTGTTGTTTAAGCTCCACATCAGCCTTAATTAAAGAGACATTCTGTGAACACTGTTGTTGCTATTGTTATTATTATTATTCAGTAGTTTTATTTTTATAACGTGCTTTCACTTCACTACCAAGCGCAGCTCTGTGCCTTGGGTACGTGCTGTGGTTTGCTGTGGTGCTCTTATGGTTACTGTATTGAAAGTGTTTTGCGTAGGATGTGTGTAGTGCCCAGTAGTGCAATTTTCTGTATGTTAAATACATTTGTAAGTCCTGGTGTTTTTGTTATGTATTTGTTTGAATATTTTTTTATTATACCTAAGGCACCTACTATGATAGGAATTGTTTCTGGTTTTAGATTCCACATTCGAGTTACCTCTATTTCCAGGTCTTTGTATTTTGAAAGTTTTTCCATTTCTTTTAGAGAGACGTTGTCATCTGCTGGTATTGATACATCAATTAGAAAGCATTTTTTTCCTTCATGATCTTTGACAACTATATCTGGTCTATTGGCCATCATCATCATCATCATCAATATTATTATTATTAGATAGAGGGGTGAGTTCTTTACTTTTGTATACGATTGCCACAATCCGTCACTAAGGTAAACATAGCTGACGTAATCCATCACTATGGCCAACTTAATGACAAAAAGCGCAACTCGAAAGTAACTTATTTATTTTCGCTTCGAACGATATATTTCGGCATCTTGCGTGCCTTCAACAGGTTCAAAATTTTGAACCTGTTGAAGGCACGCAAGATGCCGAAATATTGTTGTTCAAAGCACCAATAGATAAGTTATTTTTGAGTTGTGCTTTATTATTATTATTATTATTATTTTGATAGTTTTATGTGAGTTTCTAATACCCCACTGTGTTCCTGAAGTGTGCACAGTAGTGTGTGTTCTTACTTTTGTAGGGGTTAGAGGAGTATACACTCACGCTGTTAGTGTACAATTTTTATCTATGTATGTATGTATGTATGCCTGCATGCGTATATGTAAGAGAATTGTTAGTGAGGGATTATTAATCTGGACAAAACACTTGAAAAACTCTCTTAGAACACCAGGTTTACAATATTGTTTAAAAAAGTAAAGAACTCTGCGATTCTTGTGGTAGGGTCCGAGGTCAGAGTTCATCACCATTCTATTTAGTAAATCCATGGTTGTGTTCCAGTTATACTGGCTTTTACACAAAGTGGTATACAACACAAGATGTAAATAATGGTCATTACATTTTTTTTCTTTATTGTAGTAAATTTGACTTACATCTGTTTCGAGTCTTTGTTGATAGGTTTACTCAATCAGGAAGCCTATCAATAACAAATCTATGATTACTGGAAACAAATGTATGTCAAATTAACTACAATGAAGAAAAATATATATTTTAAATGACTGACACAGAAAACAGAGTGTAACTAGCTGGATTCCATATCAATCCTTTAAAATATACCCAACGTGCACCTAGGAATTCCTGATGTAGATCCAGCAATGAAAGTGCAGTAATGCAGATGACACCTGGCAGTCATAAGTGGTGAACGTGCTTTGCAGACACACTACCTGAGACTTACCTGAAACAAGGTTTGGATAATTCATTTTAAGGTCTCCTTTCTAAACCTTAATTTTAAATTCTAAATTTAACACACACACACACACACATATATGTATGTATGTCATCATAATCATCACCATCATTGTTTAACATCTGCTTTCCATGCTGGCATGGGTTGGATGGTTTGACATGGAGCTGGCTAGCAGGGAGCTCTCCAAACCCCAGCTGTCTGTCGTTGTTGTTGTTGTTGTTCTACAGCTAGATGTCCTTCCTAACATCAACCACTTAACAGAGTGTTCTGGGTGCCTTTTACATTCCACTGGCATGGGTGCATTTAAGCAGCCCTGGAACAGGTGTGCTAATGCAGCACTAGCATTGGTGCTTATGAAGGGGCACCAGCACCAGATTCCGTTGCCTGTTCTGGCATGGTTTCTCTAGCCGGATGCCCTTCCTAGTCCCGTACACTCCATAGAGTGTACTGGGTTCCTTTAATGTGACACCAGCACAAGTCCTTTTTATGTGGCACCAGCACTGTTATCAATTCTGCTGTGGCGGACAGGTGTTCACGAGTACAGCAAAGCACCAGATACCTCAGTCCATAGTCAACTCCTTCATAAGGCTCAGTGTCATGTGACTGGCCTTCAGTACTTCGTCCCATATATTCCCGGGTCTCCCTCTCCCACAAGTTCCATCTACTTTAAGCAATTGGCACTTCTGTATGCAACTGTCTACATCCATATGCACGACATCTGAAAATCTTACAAGTTTACAAAGATATATACATCATTATTTCAATCCTTGCTATTTTGTGTGCATATAATGAATTTGTAAAATATTTAAATAAAACCCTCATCAAGAAAAAAACCCCAAAAAAAAACCCCAAACTTCCAAGGAAAGCAAAAATTAAATACACGCAAATACTTACGAAATGGTTTTCTTCTCAACTACTTTAGGTTCCGGCCGGGCTCTGTTCAACACTTTGAGAAAATCAGAGGTTTTTGCTCGCATTCTTGAGTGAATATATGCCTGTTTGGAGATGGAGGAATGCGGAAAGAAAATGGATATATGAATAGGGAGAAGGCAGAACAATACAAAACACACACACACACATTATACATAGCAGAGGCTCAATTTATCCTATGTTGATTGCTTCCATTACGGTCACATATTGCAATGAACTACATCTACCAGCATTATGATGGCTCTCTGAGCCTCCAGAAACAGCTGTTGGACTTACTGCTATATTTAATATATCTAATTTGTTTATCTGCATAGTTGCCTCCATTCTATACCATCATTTTCACATCATCTATGTATATATTTTTATGAATAACAAGCAGAAGTTACAGAGTGACTCAAGAGCCAACAGTTTCATGCACTGGCACTTATCAGAGTGGTTTGAAATCAAGAGGATTTCATTTATATCCCAGCCATAATGGTGGTTGTGTGGTAAAAAGGCACAGGCATGACTGTGCGGTAAGAAGCTTTCTTCCTAACTACATGGTTCTGGTTTCAATCCCACTATGTGGGACCTTGGGCAAACCAACGCCTTGTCAGTGGATTTGGTGGACAGAAACTGAAAGAAGCCCATAATATATGTGTGAGTGTGTGTCCCTCATCACAGCTTCTCAACTAGTGTTGGTCTGTTTGTCTCTGTAACTTAGTGGTTTAGCAAAAGGGACTGATAGAATAAGGACCAGGCTTAAAATGAAAATAAGTACTGGTGTTGATTCATTCAACTAAAAATGAGTGCCGATGCATGAAACTCTCATCCCTCAAGTCACTCTGTAACTTCAGCCAATTAATGATAACACTGTGTAACAAAATTTTAATCTTTTTTTGCCTTTTGTCAGTAAGTGTTATTTCCTATCTGCTTTTCTCTAGAAATCAAAGGAAATGACTGCTATTCCCTTCATCCTGTGCTTTTCTGACCTGGACATCAATGCTTTGAAACAAACTGACCTATTTCCCGTTACATATCGCACAGTGAGTTGCTGAAGCAGAAATATCGTTATAGTAAATACTCTGTTCAGACCTTAATCACTTGAGCATGTCCCTTAGTGGCTGACAATATCTGCTTCTCTGATGATGAGCAGGAGTATTTGTGGGGAGCATCATGGCCATCTGTTGAGAGGGATTCTTTGGGGTTTGAATAAGAAAAGCAAAATTTGAAGGAAACATGAACCATTTTTCGTACTTTCTAGGGGATAAACAAATTGGAAATAACAATTGATACTTAAGAACAAAAATCATGCTACACAGTATAATATATA
>NC_069007.1:7096273-7105439 GCF_001194135.2 Octopus bimaculoides
TATATATACACTCATGTCTTGAATTCTATTTTCCTTTTTGTATTACCAAACCTAGATACCAACATCTAACTAGAAGTATCCAATAAAATCAATGGTCTATCCCAGAATTCATTGCTCTCACTAACTTCCTTTACACATTAATCATCCAGAGGAGGAGAGAGAGAGATGGCAGTGCTCACCTTGGAACATTTAATATGGTAGTGCAGATAATCTCTCAATGTGTGGATCAAGTTAATGGTATTACCTCGGCTGCTGTCGTTTGTGTGACGTGGGAAAAGAACTGAAGAAAAGAAAAAAAAAAAATAATAAGCACCAGCAACAACACAATCATCATCATCATATTGTCTTTTATATCATGTATTAATGGATGAATATCAAAGGTTATAAATTTCCAATGGATCACTCATTAGATTATCAACATGGGAGTATTGTGTAACATAGGCAGAATAAATATCACAAGGTATTTTATATCTGGTGCACCAATTTATTAGCACATTAAGCATACATACACAATGCACTCATTATCCATAAACATCCGCTTTCCATGCTGGCGAGCTACACCATGTTCTAGTTTGTATGTATGTATTCTTCTTCTATTTGTTTCAGTCATTTGACTGCACCTTTGGTCAAGCAAATCGACCCCAGGGCTCATTCTTTGTAAGCCTAGTACTTAATCTATTGGTCTCTTTTGCCGAACCACTAAGTGACGGAGACGTAAACACACCAGCATCGGTTGTCAAGCGATGTTGGGGGGGGACACTTCACGTCTGGCTGTACAGCCTTTTTGCTTGTTTGTTTATCCACCGTTTCGTTTTCCTGTCTTGTTTTCCGTCCGCCACTATCCTTCACGAAAATGATTTAATTTGTGTCCATGGGAAGAACCGTTTCAACGATGCGTACTGCCTTAATTCTTCGAAACGCCGGTGTTTTAATGGTGGCAGCTGATGAAGGAGATGTTTCTATGTGGCTTGCTTGCTTGTTGTACCTTGTTTATCATTTTGTCCATGTTCTTTTGCCACGTCATGTACCCAGTTATGTATCTATGTGTATATGTAGATGAAGGTATGTACATACATGTACATATATATGCATATACTCATATATTGTTTGTGTGTATATATATACGACAGGCTTCTTTCAATTTCCATCTACCAAATCCACTCAAGGCTTTGGTCGGCCAGAGGCTATAGTAGAAGACACTTGCCCAAGGTGCCATGCAGTGGGACTGAACCCAGAACCATGTAGTTGGTAAGCAAGCTACTTACCACACAGCCACTCCTGTGCCTTTGTGTGTGTGTGTGTGTGTGTGTGTGTGTATACACACTAAAAATGTAGACATCTCAACATTTATGAATGTGGTGACTTTCAGCCTAAACTAACTGAATGTTTGATATTCTAGTTTAGTTTCTCTGCAAACGGGCCAAAATGGACATAGAATTAAATGGAAATTCTGTGTTGTGAGGATTGTCCTGCTATTTTCTGTTGTTCTTTTGATGATATTGAAGTGGTTTTAGTCTTACTCCAACCATATTTGGCATTAATTCAAATGGAACTATTGCAACTCACTGAAATAAAATTTCTACTTCATTAATTGCAATTAAATGGAAAAAAGAAAAATTAGTTTCATCAAAATTGTGTGGTAAGAAGCTTGCTTCTGAATTGGTTCTGGGTTCAATCCCACTGCATGGTGCCTTGGGAAAGTGTCTTGGGCCAACATTAATTCCACGTGAAATTTCATGTGGCTCCAGTCCACTCAGCTGACAAAAATGAGTAATCTTGCAACGGATTGGCGTCCCATCCAGGTGGGGAATATACACGACATGAAACTGGGAAACCAGCCCTTATGAATCGCTATGATTCGAGAAGGAAGAAGGTAACTTACTGCCCAGTCCAGGAAATGAAATCATGAGTCCAATGCCCTAACCACTAGGTCACATGCCATCACAGAACATTGGATGCAGGTAGGGAAGTACTGAGAGGTGAAGAAGTCATACAAAGGAATATATTAGCTTACCAAATGTTATATAGCCAATATTGTCTCCGACTGAAGCGTCCGTGTTCTGCAGCTCTTGTGGCGGGTTTTTGTGACTGAACAGCACTTGAGGAGCCTGTTGGTATTTGCGGCGGCCTTCTTTGAACTCCTGTCGAGCAAATAATGAAAAACTGAGGTTAATTTTTTTTTAACCCTTTAGCATTTAAACCAGTCATATCCAGCCAAAGTGTTCTGTTGTATCATCAAACTGGCCAGATCTGGCCTCTCACAGCAACCCTACAATATCATTCTAAAAATTAGCAATTCTCTCTTCAAAATCTCAAGGCTACAACATAATGCATAATTAATGTAAAACAGTGAGGTTAAATAAGCAGTACTTCTGACAGAATAATGTGAATGTTAAAGAGTTAAAGAATAGAACTGGGTTCTATTATTGGCTGCAAGGGCCCAGCACAAAATATAACAAGGTGTTCGGATCAAGTGAATAAGGGAAATGAACAAAAATGATAAAAAAACAAAGTTATCTGTGTACCTTGTTGACACCTCACGAATTTTCATGAATTGAACTCAATGAATTCGGTCCATGAATTGAACTCACTACCTCATGGTTGTGAACCCGTAGCTCAGAAATGAGCGAGTCTTTCTAGCTCAAACCATTACTTCTCTGCATTGAGAGGTCACAGCTCTGGTACTACAGAGATGTGATTAAAATGTTACAGAAAAGACAGATTCTTCAAGCCAGGCCGGAGACCTTAGGGTAGAACACAAGCAAAATGGTTGGATTAATGTTCATAGTCTCAGTTGGTGCCATTTGGGAATCCAGCCAGAAAGTGTAAGGATGCTTGCTTCTGATAGGACCCTATGGAGGAGGTGCTTGAGTACTTAACCCTTATGACCTTCCCAAGAACAGCAAGAGGAGAAGATGACTGGATGAATAGATAAATAAACCGAAAGATAGATTATAGCTCTGGTACTACAGACATGATTGGAATATCACAGGAAAATAGTGCAAGACAGATTCTACAAGCTGAACCAATCCACAGGAGACCAAGAACAAAATAGTTGAATAATATCCATCGTTTCATTTAGTCACATTTGGAAATCCAGCTAGAAAGTCCAATGATGATTGCTTCTGATAGGACCCTATCAGAGGAAGTGCTTGAGGACTCCATCCCAACAACTCTGCAAGAAACAGTGGGAGGAGAAGATGGATGGATGAAAATAAGGAGCTGAAATACCACAAGTCTGATGCTTTAAAGATTCTGTTAATCCACCATCCTTATCTTTCCAACAACAATCTTTGGCACCTGTTTGAATTCCACATGTCTAACACATGTGGACATGCTTACAAACTCAAAAAAGGACAACACAGCACACATCATCATCATCATCATCATCATTTAACATCCGTTTTCTATGCTAGCATGGGTTGGACGATTTGACTGAGGACTGGCAAACCAGATGGCTACACCAGGCCCCAATCTGATCTGGCAGAGTTTCTACAGCTGGATGCCCTTCCTAACGCCAACCACTCCGAGAGTGTAGTGGGTGCTTTCACGTGCTACTGGCACAAGGGGCAGTTAGGCGGTACTGGCAACGGCCACGCTCAAAATGGTGTATTTTACGTGCCACCTGCACAAGAGCCAGTCCAGCAGCACTAGCAACGACCTCGCTCAAATGCTTTTTCACGTGCCACCAGCACAAGTGCCAGTAAGGCAACGCTGGTAACGATCACGCTCAAATGGTGCTATTTACACGCCACTGGCACAGAAGCCAGACTTAAGTAAACATTTTTTCACACTCAGAATTGCTGAAGCATGGAATAAACGACCCAGATCAATTGATAGACGTCAGGACACAACATCCTTCAAAACTTCCTTGCTTCACCAACAGGACACCTGATGTGTCCCCACAACTTGTTGTTTTAAAGGTCTCCTCCACTGTTCCCTTCTTGTGCATTAATCTATGTACTGCCCATGCACCTTTGGCTACTTTTTCTCATGAGTTTAGTGCACCTGAGCACTGTATAGCATAAGTTCATTATTATTTTAAAATTTGAAGGAATTGGGTTAATCAGTTCCAGTTAATTAAATCCAGTTACTGACTGGTACTTCACAGACCTTGGAAAGATGAAAGGTAAAGTTGATCTGGGTGAAATTTGAACTCTCAATGTAAAAAAACTAAAGCAAATATTGCAGGGATTTGGTTTGGTGCCTCTATCACTTTGCCAATTCACTACCAATTTCTGACAAATCCTAAGTTGGAATTTGTGTGTGTGTGTGTGATGCTGATTTCTTTACTGCCAACAAGGGGACAAACAAGGACAAAGGGATTAAGTCGATTATATCGACCCCAGTGCGTAACTGGTACTTAATTTATCGACCCCAAAAGGATGAAAGGCAAAGTTGACCACGGCGGATTTTGAACTCAGAACGTAGCGGCAGACAAAATACGGCTAAGCATTTCGCCTGGCGTGCAAACTTTTCTGCCAGCTCACCGCCTTTGTGTGTGTGATGCTGCCCTTACCTGCATAAACACTTTGCCAATGATGATGTCAGAATCATCCTTAAAGACTGTGCTGAAGATTACTGTCACTCGATCCTTCTGTGCATCTATGTACCTGGAAAGATAAAACATGAAAAAAAAATTTGGAAATAGAAACAGCAATGAAATAATATCTGATAACAACAACAACAGTAACAAAATGTGAGAAGTCAAAATGGAAGTCTTTAAGTGGTTTATCAATCTGCTAGAAATTGTAGCCAAATCCACCCTAACCTCTCCTCATATGCATAATGCAGTCATAGATATCATCCTCATCATCATCATCTTTCCTTGCTTTCATAGGTCAGATGGAATTTGTTGAGGTGGATTTCCCATGTCCAGATACCTTTCCTGTCACCAAC
This sequence comes from Octopus bimaculoides, assembly GCF_001194135.2. Classification (NCBI taxonomy): domain Eukaryota; kingdom Metazoa; phylum Mollusca; class Cephalopoda; order Octopoda; family Octopodidae; genus Octopus; species Octopus bimaculoides. The sequence goes on from NC_069007.1 coordinate 7,101,173, forward strand.
CCTCACCTGTTTCCAAGCAAGGAGTAATACTCCCAAGGCCAGACGTGTTTTTACAGTAGATTGGAAGCAACGGGCACTGTTTGCATGACAAGGACATTTTACAACTGTCGCACGAAATCAACACAAAGTAACAACACACACACACACACACACACACGCGCGCGCATGTACACAAGAGGCTTCTTTCAGTTTCCACTTATCAAATCCATTCACAAGGCTTTGGTTGGCCGGGGGCTATAGTAGAAGACATTTGTCACACAGTGAGACAGAACCTGGAACCATGTGGTTCGGAAGCAAACTTCTTACCACACAGCCACACCTGTGCCTATAAAATGATAGAATGTCTCTAATCTTAGGTTTCCTTGTTGAGGGTTCACCTGGAGCTAAACAATAACGAAGCAATGAAGGGCCCCTCTATATGAGTGGTTTTCAATCAGGGTCAACATGATCTTTAGGGGTCCAGGTAAATACAGGCCACTGGCATTAGGTATGACTGCAATTTCACTTGGCTTGACAGGTTTTCTCAAAAACGTTAAGATTTAGTAAATAGGGACCAAGAGCTAAAATGGATTGACCAGGTTTGAGTGCACATCATCCGTTACATTGTGGGCTGACCAACCCTTTATGAAAATAAAAAGAGGATCTCAAAGAAGCAGGAACTTACATGGTTTCTTCATCTCGGTAATGAATGACAGCCCTTTTATGTCCAGACTCGCCCCTCTCCTGAAACTGAAAGTACTTCTCAAAAACTGATGCAAAGCAATTCCTCTTGAGGAGGGCAGCTGCCTTGATGACTTCTTCATAGTCAGAGGGAATGTTCTCCAGGTCATAGAGTAATGATATATTGTAGCCTAAATAGTAAATACAACAAGATTAAAAATCAAAATGGTGAAGAGAAAATGCATCAACAACAATTCTAAGCACAAAGCCTGAAATTTTGTGGAGAAAGGGACCAACCCCAGCATGCAACTGGTACTTGTTTTATTGAGCCCAAAAGTATGAAGGGTAAAGTCAACCTCAGTGGAAAGTGGTTTGTGTTAGGGTGGGTATCCAGTCATAGAAACCCAGTCAAAACTGAGACATTGGAGCAAAATGTGGCCCCGTGATCCATTGGATCTTGCCGATCCACGCAACCCATGCCAGCAAGGAACAAGGATGTTAAAAGATGATGATGATAATACATCAGCTGTAGGCAGGCTTGTGTGGTAAGAACCTTGATTCCTAATCACATGGTTCTGTGTTCAGTCCCACTGCATGGCACCATCAGCAAGCATCTTCTACTATAGCCCCAGGCTGACCAGTCTTGAGAGTGGATTTTGTAGATGGAAACTGAGAGAAGCTCATCATATGTTTATGTATGTGTGTGTGTGTTTCTCTTATCTACTTTTTATTTGTTTCAGTCATTTGACTGTGTCCACGCTGGGGCACCACCTTGAAGGGTTTTTAGTTAAACAAATCGACCCCAGGACTTATCTTTTAAAGTCTAGTACTTATTCTATTGTCCCTTTTGCCTAACCACTAAGTTACAGGGATGTAAACACACCAACACCGGTTGTCAAATGGTGGTGGGGGACAAATATACACAAAAACACACACACATAGGTGCATGTGCGGCTGTGTGGTAAGAAGCTTGCTTCCCAACAACATGATTCTGGGTACCTTGGCCAAGTATCTTCTACTATGGTCTTGGGCCAACCAAAGCCTTGTGAGTAGATTTGGTCGACAGAAACTGAAAGAAGCCCATCGTAAATAAGAAACTTGGAGAGCATTTGTAAACCTTCAACAGAACTTTAGGGTACTGACCTTCTTCTGGATCTGTTAAATAATCTCCATATTCTCGCCGAATAAGCTGTAAAAGAGATAATAATAATAATAATAATAATAATAATAATGATAATCTTTCTACTATAGGCACAAGGTACTTAATTTATTGACCCTGAAAGGATGAAAGGTAAAGTCGACCTTGGTAGAATTTCAATTTAGAACATATGGCATTTCCATATTTTGCCAACTAAAATAGCTCCCCACCCCAAGCAAGTTTGCTTAGTGAGGAGGGTTACCAGAAATCCAGCAGGACAAAAGTAATACATGTCAAAAGGATGAATGAACCCAAAATAAGGGCAACAACTATCTGACAATAGTGCAGGGACTTAGAAATTCCGAGTTAGTGTTTGGCAAGCTGTCAGACCACAGGGGGCAAGGCAAATCCTTAGCCTTTGTTATAGCATGTCTATAAAAGAAGGCGCTAAATGGGGTAAAAACCCCCTTCAGTTATGACTGACCAAGGGATTGCAGTCAAAAGGTTACCCTCCAAGGCACAAGTCTAAGGAAGGTTGTTTTTGGAAGAACAGTGGTCACCCATGCATACCATCCTCTCCTCTCCACACCACCAATGTTGTCCAAGGGAAAGGCAAAGACCTCTATAGCTTGGCACCAGTGATGTCGCAACTCATTTCTACAGCTGAGTGAATGGGAACAACATGAAATAAAGTGTCTTGCTCAAGAAAACAACAGACAGAGCGGTCCGGGATTCGAACTCACTACCTCATGATAGTGAGCCCAATGCTCTAACCACTGAGCCATGTGCCTTCACAGAGAGGTGGCACTATTAAGGCGGCGAGCTCGCAGAAACGTTAGCACGCCGGGTGAAATGCTTCGCGGTATTTCATCTGCCGTCACGTTCTGAGTTCAAATTCCGCCGAGGTTGGCTTTGCCTTTCATCCTTTCGGGGGTCGATAAATTAAGTACCAGTTACGCACTGGGGTCGATGTAATCGACTTAATCCCTTTGTCTGTCCTTGTTTGTCCCCTCTACGTTTAGGATGAAAGGATGAACGGCACAGTTGGGATTTGAGTTCAGAATCCAGAAAGCAGGAATTAATCATCATCAAATCATTATTTAACATCAGTTTAACATGCCAGCATGGGTTGGATGGCTTGACTGAAGCTTGTAAGTCAAAAAACTGTCAGATATTATAAAGTACTCTCTCTCTGATGCCCTCAATCTGCCACCATCACTGCCACCACCTTATTTTATAAACTACCTGGTTATTCAGCAAATTATTGAAATTCTAAGAAAGAGAAAAAAAAGACTCAACTTACCGCATCGGCACCATGTTCTTGAAGCTCTTTATAGAATTTAAGAGCAATACTGACCTGTAAAAGAAATAATAGGACAGATCAGTTATATATGAGAATGTGTGTGTGTGTGTGTGTAGTTAAAATGTAAGGGTAGAATTTTCCTTGCATTCTCATCTAAAATCTGTTGGGAAAATTTTTAATTTTGATTTCCAATTTCTTCTTATTTCCTAATTACATGTATATGTGTATGAGTGTGTGTGTGTGTGTGTGTATACCCACACTGCCATAAATGATATGCCTGACCAACAACCAAAGAACTCCACAACCTTTCGAGCACTCTTCATTCAAAACTCATCCTGACCTTCCCATTTATTCTTTGTATTCGATTCTCAGCATTCTTTACCTGCCACTTTCTGAATACATACCAAACATCCTGCTTTATTAAAAAATCTGCAAACTACTATAAAAGCACTCATCATACCAACACCATCCTGCCACACACGGAAGCGAAATGTACATATTATAACACTGTAACATATTATGTAACCTGATGAGGTTTCTTCTGCACTGTGGGGTACATTTGATTCCATTATATCGTTCCCCACCCACAAGGAAGTAGTGCAGACCTAAGCCAAAATGACTGTCATGCTAAATAAAGCTTACAGTACACTCTGTCTTTCCTATCATTTATTTAAAATATACTAAATATGCACCAAAGAATTCCTTATGCAGATCCTGCGATGAAAGTGCAGTACTGCGGATGATGCCTGGTAGCTGCATGTGGAGAACGTGCTCTCAAGGGACACTACTAGGGACATACCCTAAACAAGGTTTGGCTTCTACATTTTAAAGTATCCTATCTAAATTTTAATTTTAAACATAACCTTTATATATATCATTATCGTCGTTTAATGTCCGCTTTCCATGCTAGCATGGGTTGGACGATTTGACTGAGGACTGGTGAACCGGATTCCTAACGCCAACAACTCCAAGAGTACAGTGGGTGCTTTTTACGTGCCACTGGCATGGGGGCCAGTCAAGATGCAAACACACACACACTCACACACAAATATATATATATATATATATATATATATACATACATACACACATAAATATATATATATACTAGCAGTATAACCCGGCGCTGCTCGGGATTAAGCTAGGATTATTAAATGATTAAGTCC
>NC_069007.1:7106953-7109113 GCF_001194135.2 Octopus bimaculoides
AACGAGAGAGAGAGAGCGATTGAAAGAAAGAACAATTATGTAGAGGTATGGATTTATGGTTAAGAGTTCAATCCTTCTGCATATTAAAAAAAAACAATAACGAACTTATTGCATGCAGTGTTCAGGTGCACTACAACTCATCGGAAGAAGTTGTCAAAGTGGTGGCAGGCGACAAACACAAAAAGACACACACACACACACACACACATATATATACATGACAGGCTTCTTTCAGTCTCTGTCGATCGGATCCACTCCCAAAGCTTTGGTTGGCACAGGGCTATAGTAAAAGACACTTGTGCAAGGTGTCACATAGTATGACTGAACCCACAACCATGCTTGACAACTAGTGTTGGTGTGTTTATGGCCCCACAACTTAGTGGTTCAGCAAAACAAAACAACAGAAAAAGTACCAGGATTTAAAATAAAAATAAAAAAAAACAAATATGTGGGTCAATTCGTTCAAAACTAAAACTTCTTCAAGGCAGTGCCCCAGCATGGGCTGTAGTCTAATAACTGAAACAGATAAACGATAAAACACACACACACACACACAGCTATCATGGGTTGTTCATGTGTATTTGTGTTGTGCCGAAAAACAAAATATGCCATGAAAACCATTTAAGGTAATTTCTAGAGAGAACCAAACTAAGCAGTTTCACTGATGTTCCAGTTGATCAGGACCTGCTTACCTCCCCTTCCCAATATGCTGGCAACCACTCCATAAAGAGTACTGGATGCTTTTTATGTGGCACCATAACAAGTGCACTTTTCCTGTGGCAACAATAAATTAGTCAATGAGGGGGTCTCTCAATTTATTATTGTGAGGAAGACAGGTGCTTGGAGACCAGTGGAATGTGGTTTGTAATTAGAATATTGAGGATAGCATGGACAATGTGTCTGATGAAGAAGTGATGACCCGGGTTGCAGTAAATAGGAAACTGCTTCATGAGATTAAGGGTCAAGCAACTGAAACTTTTTTTGGTCAAGCGATTGGAAAAGAGGGCCTGGAGAACCTATTGGTGACCAGAAAGATTGAATGGAAAAAGCAGTAGAGGAAGAAGGACAATATGGCTGTCACGCTTCATGAACTGGTTGGAAGAAAAAAGGCAGTAAACATTGGGAAGTGGAACTGTTACAGAAAACAAAGAACAGAGAATTGTGACAAGACATGGTTGCTCATGAGAGATGAGGATTCGAGTCTCTACATCTACACAGGAAAGTTAGATGGTTTGAAAAACGAGCTAGTTTTTTTATGGAGTTTCTCTATATGCCTCCATTGAAGTCTAATGTTGGCTCCGTACCGATTAGATAATACAGTCCTGCATTTAAGAGATGAGGAAATACAGAACTGTATTATCAAATCGGTATGGTTGCTCATGTCCGACATTCTTGACCATGGCACCTAAAAAAAACAAAAAAACGAAGACAACTTACCTGCAATGGTCATATCAATATTCTCTGCTTTAACCCTGGAAGTAACAAAAATAGAACACCATTAAAATAAAAACCAAAAACAAAACATGCATGAATACAAATAAACAAAAGTATATAAACACACACACACGTTTGTGTGTGTGTGTGTGTGTATATATATATCTGTAAAAATATGTGACACTTATTTGGTGTCATACTTTTACAGATAAATTCCTCTATTTACATAATATCGAGGTCTCTTTCTTTCTTTTGTTGTCCTTTCTATCAATATATATATATATATATATATAGAGAGAGAGAGATAGAGATAAAAAAGGATAAAGAGAACAATGGCAAAGTTAGAAATATATTTTATGGATAAAGTCTTACAGCTGTTTCAGGCAAAATCCAATGTATCCCTTCATTGGAGACAGAAATAATAGAGGAATGGATTATTATAGCTGTAAGACTTTATCCATAAAATATACTGCTAACTTTGCCATTGTTCTCTTTATCCTTTTCTCTCTTTATACATACACACGCTAATACACGACCTATGTTATAATCCCCACTCTTGTTTATACAACGAATGGGGCAAAACTAGCCGGTATACAGCACTTACTCGGTATTACCTGTATCTTTGGGTTTGGTTGGATCCAATACCCTTCTTAACCTTATATATATATATATATATATATATATATATCGTCATCATTATTTATGGTCTATTTTCCATGCTAGCAT
>NC_069007.1:7111488-7112152 GCF_001194135.2 Octopus bimaculoides
TGACAACCGATGCTGGTGTGTTTACGTCCCCGTAACATAGCGGTTCGGCAAAACAGACCGATAGAATAAGTACTAGGCTTACAAAGAATAAGTTCCGGGGTGGACTTGCTCGACTAAAGGCGGTGCTCCAGCATGGCCACAGTCAAATGACTGAAACGAGTAAAAGAGCAAAAGAGTGTAGTACAAAAGGAAGTCTTTGGGGATCCACCAGAACAAAATAGTAACCAAAGGGGTTCATAGATAAAAAAAAAAAATGGTTGAGAAACCCTGGTATAAGAGGAAGAGTCCACTACCAACGTGTGGAATTTGAACGATTTGTCGGTGAATAAAACTGTGACCCCTTTGCACTACTTTCAAGGAACAATCCTGATGTGTGGACGTGGATGAGCCACCATTGGCCTCTCACACCACCTTCAGTAATATATTATTACGACAGCTATGTAATACAATGCTAAAGTATAGGTTTCTCTTTCTTTCTTTCTTTCTTTCTTTCTCTCCCACTCCGTCTCTCTCTCTCTCTGTACCCCCCCCCACTCCTCGCATGCTCTCATTATCCTTCATTTTTTCCCTTCTACTCCTCTTCCAGCCTCCTCGCTCCTTTTTCAACTCTGTCCACCTTCTACTATCTCTGCAAATCTTTCTTCCTTATCATCTCTCTCTCTCT
>NC_069007.1:7112162-7112649 GCF_001194135.2 Octopus bimaculoides
CGCCGCCATCACAGTACAAGTGTATTTACACACAATTTGTGACCATCCTTGACAACATTCCACAGCAATTTACTGGACTTCAAGCGCGTGTGCGTGTGTGGGTGTGTGTGTGATAATGACACTATATAATGTTAGGAACATAGGTCTGTCAGCGTGAGAGAAAGAAAGAGAGAGGGAAGTGCATGGAAGAATGAATTCCTAATTCGTGCGTTCATGCATGCATATTCTGTTATTCTTTTACTTGTTTCAGTCATTTGACTGAGTGACTGCGACCATGCTGGGGCACCACCTCGAAGAATTTTTACTCGAAAGAATCGACCCCAATACTTATATATTTTTTTAAAGCCTGGTACTTATACAATCGGTCTCTCTATGTCGAACCGCTAATTTATGTGGATGTAAACACACCAACACCGGTTGTCAAGCAGTGGGGGTGCGACGAACACACAAACATATATATATATATATATATATATATATATATATA
>NC_069007.1:7113082-7115589 GCF_001194135.2 Octopus bimaculoides
GATTTAAATGACTTAGCCCCGCTACCCCCAAAACTGATAACTTTGAGTACAATTTTGAAACCAAGTCTTATACAAGTGTCTATTTATCACTAAATACAAGGTGCAGGAGTGGCTGTGTGGTAAGTAGCTTGCTTACCAACCACATGGTTCCAGGTTCAGTCCCACTGCATGGCACCTTAGGCAAGTGTCTTCTACTATAGCCTCGGATCGACCAAAGCCTTGTGAGTGGATTTGGTAGACGGAAACTGAAAGAAGCCCATCGTATATATGTGTGTGTGTGTATATATATATATATATATATGTGTGTGTGTGTGTTTGTGTGTCTGTATTTGTCCCCCCAACATCGCTTGACAATCAATGGTGGCATGTTTACGTCTCCGTAACTTAGCAGTTCGGCAAAACGAGACCGATAGAATAAGTACTAGGCTTACAAAGAATAAGTCCTGGGGTCGATTTACTCGACTAAAGGCGGTGCTCCAGCATGGCCACAGTCAAGTGACTGAAACAAGTACAGAGAGTATATGTTTGCATAATTTGACATACATGTATATATGAATGTATTTAACTATATACACTTGCATGTGTGTAGGTGTCTAGCTTTTTGTGTGTGTGTGGTAAGGTTGAATGATTAACAAGTTCAGTTTGCAACCACAAAGGTCTGGGTTCATTCCTACTGCACAGCATTTTTATTAGGCAGGTGTCATTTTCTATAGCCTCAAGTTGACCTGTGCCACACTGAGAAGAACTGGGTGGGCAGAAACTGCAGAAACCGGTTGGTCGGTGGGTCGGTCAGTGATTGGTTGAATTGTGTTATGCAAATCAAAAGTAACAGCCTTGTCACACTTCACTTACTGTGTCACACTGACTGTGGCCGAGAATTAGGTAAAGGACAGCCATGTGCCTTTGAAATACTGACCCACTTTGATGTTAATTCATGAACAGAAAATTCAGTTAATTGAACAACCGGAGCCCCATTGGATCTGCTGGGCCAACCTTCTATACATGAATTTATTTCAAGTTGCTCCAGTTCACTCAGCTGTAGAAACGAGTTGTGATGTCACTGGAGCCAAGCTGTATCGGCCCCTTTGCCTTTCCCTTGGGTAACATCTGTTTCCAAGCAAGATAATATTTCTCCCCCGGCCAGATATGGGTTTCTGTGGAAGATTGGAAACAAACAACATCGATCGTATGACAGTAAAATAGTTGCATACAACCATCTTGTGATGTCGGGACCAGGATACACACGCACACACACACACACACACACACTATAAGTTGCATGGAATTGAATGAAACTGTTTTAAATAATATATATACACACATACATATGAACAGGGTGAGCTTGTTTCAGTTTTTATCTACTAAATTCACTCACAAGGCTTTGGCTGATCCAGGGATACAATAGAAGATACTTGCCTAAGGTACTGTGCAGGGTGGACTGAACTTGAGATCACATGGTTTGGAAGCAACTACTCAACAACATAGCCATGCCTGTGACTATAGATACACACGTATACACACACACGTAAGACAAGGGACGAAGTGGTGAGAAAGGATCTTCAGACATTGGGCCTCACAGAGGGAGTGACAAGGGACTGAGACTTCTGACGGTTTGCTGTGCTTGAGAAGCTGTGTCAAGCTAAATAAAATCATGGCTGTCCTTGCATATAGGCATGTCCCCTACATCCCTCCCTCATTTGAGTGATCCTGATCTTGTAGGCTCATGGGTGCTGGGGCCACATAAAAAGCACCTTTGCTGGTGCCAGGTGAAAGCTACCAGTACACTTTGCAAAGTGGTTGGCATTAAGAAGGGCATCCAACCATAGAAAGCAAGCCAAAACAGACATGGAGCCCAGGCAGCTCGATAGACGACCAGCTCTGGTCAAACCGTCCAACCCATGCCAGCACGGAAAACGGATGTTAAAATGGTGACGACACACACACACACACACACAAGCACTCATAGTGCTTATGTGATATGTGTACAAGTACATGGATATATAAGTACATACATTTGTGTCTGACCACTTTGTATGTCATTGGATACAAGTAAGTGGATGTTTGAGCAATAGTATAGAAGTGTATATGTGTGAAAGTATATGTGTACATATTTGTACAGAAGTCTGTGAGAAGTGATAAGTATTATCTGTAAAAACAGGATACAGCATGTGTTTATTTTATATGCATGTGTGTGTGTGTGTGTGTGTGTGTATATATATATATACTCTTTTACTTGTTTCAGTCATTTGACTGTGGCCATGCTGGAACACCACCTTTAGTCAAGCAAATCAACCCCAGGACTTATTCTATCGGTCTCTCTTGTTAAACTAAGTTACAGGGACGTAAACACCACTATCGGTTGTCAAGCGGCGTTGGGGGAAAAATACAGACACACAAACATATACACACACATACATATCTATCTATCTATATATATATATATGTGTGTGTGTATATGTATATATATATATATATATTTATATATATATATATATATATATATATAT
>NC_069007.1:7115973-7118805 GCF_001194135.2 Octopus bimaculoides
TATATATATATATATATATATATATATATCATCATCATCATTTAACGTCTGTTTTCCATGGGTATTACATATATACATACATCTATCATCAATAAATCTACACACACATATATATATATATATATGTATATATTAAACATATGTATAGTGTAGCATACACGCACATGCACACTGCTTGTGTGTGCACATGTGCACGCAGAGTATGTAGTGTGTATGCGATTGTTAAGTGATGTCTACAAAACAGGACACAGTACAATATATTTAAATAAAGGTCAGTAATAAACAGGTCTATCCCACCCCACATCCAACTCAGCCCTCTTCCGCCTCTCACTGGATGAAAATACCCCTATCCCACCCAAACATTGTATTATTATTATTCTTCTTATTATTATTATCATTATTATTTATTAATGCAAACGTTTGTGGTTAATAAAGAAATCCTTATTATTATTATTATCAAGCTGGCAGAATCGTTAGCACGCTGGACAGAATGCTTAGCAGTATTTTGCCTGTCGCTACGCTTTGAGTTCAAATTCTGACGACGTCGGCTTTGCCTTTTATCCTTTCAGGGTCGATAGATTAAGTACCAGTGAAACACTGGGGTCGATGTAATCAACTAGTCTCCTCCCTCAAAATTTCAGGCCTTGTGCCTTTATTAGAGAGGATTATTATTATTACTGTTGTTGTTTAATTAGTTCGAAGATGGGTCAACAGGAAAGCTTAGAAATAGCAGCCAAGTCTTCCTCAAATAACGTACCACAATCTGGAAGCTAGGAACATATAGACCCTGATAGACAAGGTGGTCACAGTCAAAGAATCTTTGACCATAAACCAAGTAGGGCATGGGACTAGACAACAATCTCTCAAAACAAGGGATGGTACTGTCACCTTCTGATAAAACCTATTCAGATATAGTGGGCGGGTGTACAGTAGTGCATGGCAAGTTGGGGAGAGAGAGAGGGAGAGGGTACGGTTATACGGTTATATAACATCATACCAAAGTCTCCGGCATTGAGTGACTGGCAATGCTTTTTATAAACCAAGATTCTACATACACTGGCTTCACTGATTACAAAGCATGGTGGTGGTGGTAGTGGTGGTGATGGTAGCTATGATGATGGTGTGTGTGTGGTTTAACTTTTGACAAAGGCTTTATTCAAAAACAAATCTTTATGTATCCTGACTTGGTCTACATAACACAAACTGCTTACAGATATGACTAACTTTGAAAACACTAAAGCTGTTTTTTAAATATATTTATCTTAGATTTGTCTGTTTGTTTTTCAGTAGTAATCTTTTATTTCTATTTCCCTTTTTATTTTTTATTTTTTATTTTTTTTTTTTTTTTTGGCACCATGAAGACAGTACTTATGGCTGCTTTACCAGGAAGATCTGAAAAAACTGACAAGAGAACAGAAAAAAGGAACTCACTGTTATGCTCAAACTGAAGATCTGGTCCAAATGCATGTAAAACAGTAAAAGAGTGAACATCATTGAAGCACCCTACCACTACCACCAACACCAAAGGGCCAGGCCAAGCTAAAAAAACTATCCCAATGCTTTTTACGTGGCACCTTACTTTTAGGATCCCAATTCTGCTGTGGTGGGTGCGACTTCTTGAGAACAGCAATGCACCACATATCTTGGTTCTCTGTCATTTCCTTTGTAAGGTTCAGCATTTTAAAATCAGCTCACAATACTTTGACCTATGCCAACCTTCAATATTTTGGCCCAGGTTTGGCCTTCAATATTTCATCCCAGGTTCGGCCTTCAATATTTCGTTTCAAAATTAATTGAAACAAATGCAGCATATTTCATTGGAAATATGGTAATGAAAGGGGTTAATAATAAAAAAAAAATTTATTGCACTCTTTATTATTTTCAAAATTAATTAGAACAAGGTTAGTGCATTTCAACAGAAGTACAGCAATGAAATGTTCAACTCTTTTGATACCAGCCTAAGATCACCCCTGGTTTTATGATACATTGCCTCATATTCAAAGTGATCGAAATGAAAACCTTCCATCGAAATTTCATGTTAATTTGTGTTTCAAACCGCAAATACTGACAAATATATTTTATGGTCTTCTTGATTATTTTCAAAATTAATTGAATTAAAGCCAGTGTATTTCAACAGAAATATGATAACAAAAGCTAAATTGGTAGGGGAAAATGTACGACAATGACTGATAATATTTTTAGTAAGTTTTGCAAGCAAGGGAGACAATTGAAGACATGTTTTGATGTAATGACTAACACATCAGGAAAACGAACTTCAGCATACTTTTTTATGGAAGTACAGTAATGGATGAATCAACAGCAACAGTTAACATCTGTTTTCCATGCTGGCATGGGTTAGACAGCTTGACAGGAACTGGCAAGGCCAGGGGCTGCACAGGTCCTAGATTCTGTTTTGGCGTGGTTTCTGTAACTTGATGCCCTTCCTAATGCCAATCGCTCCACAGAGTGTACTGGGTGATTTTTATGTGGCACTAGCACCCGCACCAATTTTTTTTTTTTTTATGTGGCACCGTGGTTTTCAGATCTCAATTTTGTTGTGGTGGGCAGGACTTCTCAAGTACAGCAATGCACCACATATCTCGGTCCTCTGTCATCCCCTTCAGCATTGAGATCAGCTTCCAATACTACATCTCATGTCTGTCAGTGCTTTGAAATTGGCCTTCAATACTTCGTCCCATGTTCAGCCTTCAGGAGGAATTTCAACCATGTTTCGTGGTCTGCTACCACAACAACTCCTTTATAGGATCCAGTTAGCTCAAGACATCATCAGGAGGAACCACGTCCGGTTTCGGCCCCTACTCCTCTACCATT
>NC_069007.1:7119474-7121157 GCF_001194135.2 Octopus bimaculoides
CCCCTTATCACCCAATTATATTTTCACTCTTATCCTCTATCTTGTTTCAATCATTGGACTGTGGCCATGCTGGGGCACCACCTTGAAGAATTTTAGTTGAATGAATCAACCCCAGTATTGATTTTTTTTTTAAGGCCTGGTAATTATTCCATCAGTCTCTTTTGATGAACTGCTAAGTTATGAGGACGTAAACACAAGCTGTGGCTGGTGAGAGACAAATACATACACAAAGACGCACACACATATACGACAGGCTTCTTTCAGTTTCCATCTACCAAATACACTCATAAGGCTTTGGTTGGCCCGAGGCTATAGTAGAAGAAACTTGCACAAGGTGCCACATGGTGGGACTGAACCCCGAACCATGTGGTTGGGAAGCAAATTTCTTACCACACAGCCATGCCTGCTGCACCTATCTACAAAATTATATTTTCCCCATTCTTCACAAAATTATATTTTCCCTCACCACATTATTTACCCCACACAATTATATTTTCCCCTCTCATCACGTAATTACATTTTCCCTCACAAAACTATTTCACCCTGCTTATCCAGATAATCACATACCACCTCCCCATCAATTCCATCATGTAATTAGAATTCCAGTCCCCACCCCCACCCCACTCACAACACAACTGCAGAAAAAAAAAAGAAAAGAAAAAAAGCATAAATTTTTTTCGCTATCTATGCATAAAGAGCTTCTTTGAAGAGAATGCAAACTGCAATTAAGACTCACCTGAATAATGCCGCTATTTTTTGTTTTTCTGCCAGGTGAGAAAGCTGGCAGAGTCATTAGCACATCAAACAAAATGCTTTGTGGCATTTCTTCAGGTTTTATGTTTCTAGTTTAACCCTTCAGCATTTAAACCGGCCGTATCTGGCCCAAATATTCTACCTGTTTTATGTTTAAACTGGCCAGATCTGGCCTCTCCCACCTACTTTACAACGTAATGCTAAAAATATACAATCACCAGCCTGAAGCTTTGAGGTAATGCATAATTGATTGAAAATACTGTGGATGAATAAGCATTGTGTTTGACAGAATGATCTGAACACTAAAGGGTAAATTCTGCCAAGGTTGACTTAGCCTTTCATCCTTTTGCAGAAATAATTTGTTTCATCATCATCATCGTTTAACGTCCGCTTTCCATGCTAGCATGGGTTGGATGATTTGACTGAGGACTGGTGAACCAGATGGCTACACCAGGCTCCAATCTGATTTGGCAGAATTTCTACAGCTGGATGCCCTTCCTAATGCCAACCACTCCGAGAGTGTAGTGGGTGCTTTTACGTGCCACTGGCACGAAGGCCAGTCAGGCGGTACTGGCAATGGCCACACTCAAAATGGTGTATTTTACGTGCCACCTGCACAGGAGCCAGTCCAGCGGCACTGGCAACGATCTCACTCAAATGTTTTGTTCACGTGCCACCGGCACCAGTGCCAGTAAGGCGACGCTGGTAATGACCACGATCAAATGGTGCTATTTACGTGCCACTGGCATGGAAGCCTGACAGCTGCTCTGGCAATGATCACGCTTGGACGGTGCTCTTAGCGCTCCACTCGTACAGGTGCCATCACGATTTCGATTTCACTTGCCCCAACAAGTCTTCGCAAGCTGAGTTTAGTGTCCAATGAAGGAGTTGGCATGGGTGCCAGTCGTCAAATTTGGTTCGATTTCAATT
>NC_069007.1:7121167-7122275 GCF_001194135.2 Octopus bimaculoides
ATTTCACTTGCCTCAACAGGTCTTCGCAAGCAGAGGTTAGTGTCCAATGAAGGAGTTGGCATGGGTGCCAGTCGTCAAATTTGGTTCGATTTCAATTTCACTTGCCTCAACAGGTCTTCGCAAGCAGAGGTTAGTGTCCAATGAAGGAAAGGTACACATAAGTGGGCTGGCTACACCCCTGGTAGAGGCCTCACATTATGGTCTATCAAATGTGTGTGCAATAAACTAGTGCACTCCCTCCATCAAATCGATGTTGCCTGAACAGGCACATGATATACCATACATGAGGTGTTGAAGTGATTGCAATGTAAGGTGAAGTGTTTTGCCCGGAATACTGTGAAATGAGATTAAACCAGAGACTTCATCACTGTAAAGTGAGCTTAACCACATAGCCAAGCTTGTTCCTATGGTTAAACACACACATACACAATACAGAAGTGTTTAATGTATTGCATTATGACTGATCTAATCTTGTACATGAAATTCAGTCTTTACATAGTTGTAATCGTAGTCATCATCTACGTTTTCTTTTCTTCATGCTGGCTGAGTTACATCAAGAAATTAGGTAGAACATAACGAGGCAGATTATCTATGGATGGATGCTCTTCCTGTCACCAATCCTGACCTGTTTCTCAAGTATGATATTCTTTTATTGTTTTACTTGTTCCAGTCATCTGAATCCAGCCATGTTGGAGCATCGCTTTGAAGGATTTAGTCAAAGAAATCAAGCCTAGTACTTATTCTATTAGTCACTTTTGCTGAACCGCAAAGTTACGGGGGACATAAACACACCAACATTGGTTGTCAAATGGTGGTGGGTGACAAACACAGACACAAAGGCACACATACACACAGATATATATATATGACGGGCTTCTTTCAGTTTCTTTCTTCCAAATCCACTCACAAGGATTTGCGGGGCCTGAGGTTATAGTAAAAACTTGCCCAAGGTGCCATGCAGTGGGACTGAACCCAGAACCATGTGGCTGGGAAGCAAGTGTCTTACTACAAGCCATGCCTGCGCCTATATACCGTAATTTATTTATCTATTTTTTCTTTCATTTCACTGGTCCTCACACGACTGAGACTTTTGTTCATTATACAGAAG
>NC_069007.1:7122702-7123934 GCF_001194135.2 Octopus bimaculoides
CATAGAGGGGACAAACAAGGACAGACAAAGAGATTAAGTCGATTACATGGACCCCAGTGCGCAACTGGTACTTAATTTATCGATCTTGGCGGAATTTGAACTCAGACAAAGGGATTAAGTCAATTACATCGACGCCAGTGCGCAACTGGTACTTAATTTATCGACCTCGAAAGGATGAATGGCAAAGTCGACGTTGGCAGAATTTGAACTCAGAACGTAAAGACAGCTAAACATTTTGCCCGGCGTGCTAACGTTTCTTATTTCTTTATTGCCCAGAAGGGGCTAAACATAGAGGGGACAAACAAGGACAGACAAAGAGATTAATTCGATTACATCGAGCCCAGTGAGTAACTGGTACTTAATTTATCAACCCCAAAAGGATGAAAGGCAAAGTCGACCTCGGCGGAATTTGAACTCAGAACATAACGGCAAACGAAATACCGCTAAGCATTTTGCCCGGCATGCTAACCAATTCTACCATCCTGACACCTTTATACAGGCATTAAATAATCCTTTCTACTAAAGGCACTAGGCCTGAAATTGTGGGGGAAGGGGCTAGTTGATTACATCAACCCCAGTGCATAACTGGTACTTATTTCATCGACCCCGAAAGGATGAAAGGCAAAGTCAACCTTGGCGGAATTTGAACACAGAACATACAGATAGACAAAATGCTGCTAAGCATTTTCGCCTGGCGTGCTAACAATTCAGCCAGCTCGTGTGTGTGTGTGTGTGTGTGTGTGTTACACATATTTAAATTTCTGGGGGATTTTCTTGTGTGTTTTTTTTTGAGGGGTAATGTTAGAATTTCTCAATTCTTTGCACTCCATATTATGTATGACTAATGGCTTACTGAAGACAAAGACACATGTGATCCATGTGGTGAGAGAATCACATGTGGGCATGGGAACGCTTTTGAGGGTGACAGTCTGTGTGTGTGTGTGAGAGCGAGTGATGGGGTATGACAGCATGTGAGAGAGAGAGAGAAAGTGTGGGTGTGAGAGAGTGTGTGTGTGTGTGAGAGAGACAGAGAGTGTGGGTGTGAGAGTGTGTGTGTGCATGTGAGAGTATGCGTGCATGTGAGAGAGTATGTGTGAATGTGAGAGAGTGTGTGCGTGTGAGAGAGTGTGTGTGTGTATGTGAGAGTGTTTGTGTGTATGTGAGAGTGTTTGTGTGTATGTGAGAGTGTTTGTGTGTATGTGAGAGAGTGTGTCTGTGTGTGTGAGAGAGAG
>NC_069007.1:7124627-7125995 GCF_001194135.2 Octopus bimaculoides
GAACTGTCACATTAAGTTGACAGCATACAACTACTATATATATATATATATTGTCTTGGTTTACGTTTGCCACCTTGGAATCCTCTGTTTAGCTGGTTGATCCACTACTCAGGAAGAGACTATTCTAGAGTACGTCCTGCCTTATCTTCGAAACGTCTAGTTAGAATAGAGGCAGCTGATGAATAATTCCAAGTGGCTTTCTGTTTTCCTATGTGTTCGTTCCGTTGTCTGTAGTTCATTGTTCTAACGTCCTGTACCCTGATATGCATCTATATACACATGTAGATGAAAGTATATACATATATGTGTGTATACATGCATATATATATATTTTTGTATTATATATATATCCTTTTTTCTGTTATTTGTTTCAGTTATTGACTGCAGCCATGCTGGAGCACAACCTTTAGTCAAATAAATCAACCTCAGGACTTATTTTTTGTAAGCCTGGTATATATTCTATCTGTGTCTTTTGCCAAACTGCTAAGTTACGGGGACATAAACACACCAAGATCAGTTGTCAAGCGATAGTAGGAGGACAGACACAGACACACACACATATATGACAGGCTTCTTTCAGTTTCCGTCTACCAAATCCACTCACAAGGCTTTGATCGGCCCGAGGCTATAGTAGAAGATACTTGCCCAAGGTGCCACGCAGTGGGACTGAACCTGGAACCATTCATCCAGGCACAAGAACCATACAAAGGCAGACACTGGAGCACTATGCAGTCCTTGGGCCCTTCAGATCCTGTCAAACCATCCAACCCATGCCAGCATGAAACATGGATGCTAACCCTTTAGCATTTAAACCAATCATATCCAGCTCGGTTATTCTTTCCGTTTTATGATCAAACCCACCAGAGCTGACTTCTCACACCTACCCTGCAATGTCATTCTAAAAATAAATAATTACATTATTAAAATCTCGAAGCTACAACATAATGCATGATTGATGCATGTTTGTCCCAAATCAGACTCATCAAGCAGCAGCAAGCCTGCAGCAGACATGGATGTTCCCCCCTATAAATCTTTACTTGCAAAGCCAAGTTATAAGGATGATGATGATATGTATATATGTATGTTGTTGGCACTCCGTCGTTTACGACGTCGAGGGTTCCAGTTGATCCGATCAATGGAACAGCCATACTCGTGAAATTAACGTGCAAGTGGCTGAGCACTCCACAGACACGTGTACCCTAAACGTAGTTCTCGGGGATATTCAGCGTGACACAGTGTGACAAGGCTGACCCTTTGAATTACAGGCACAACAGAAACAGGAAGTAAGAGTGAGAGAAAGTTGTGGTGAAAGAGTACAGCAGGGTTCACCACCATCCCCTGCCGGAGCCTCGTGGAGCTTTAGGTGTT
>NC_069007.1:7126011-7127105 GCF_001194135.2 Octopus bimaculoides
TATATATATATATATATATATATATACATACACACATGCTTCAGAACACAAGTGGAAGCTTTGTAACAAAGTACTGAAAGGAGAGAGAAAGTAGCAGGAGGGATAGGGAGAGGCAAAAAGAAGGGAGGGAGAAACAAGATGGTGAAGATAGGGGGGGGGAGACAGAGTAGCAGAAGTTAGAAGAGACAGGGAGGGGAGAGATAAGAGAGAGAAAGAAAAAAAGGGAGAATGAGGAAAGAAGGGGAGGGGAGGGAAGTGAAGAGGAGGATAATCATTGCAGCAGGGAGGGAGGTGTGTGTGTGTGTGTGTGAGAGAGAGATTAGTGGACTAACACTTAAGCTAACTACTCTCATCATCCTGCAAGTATTTGTTTAATAAATGGGTGTGTTTGTGTACAGGATAGTCACAAATTGTGTATATATACTCTGTGTGTGTGTGTGTGTATATACTGTGTGTGTGTGTGTGTGTGCTGTTGATATTTGAAAAGTTAGTTATGAACTAGAAACCACTCTATAGGCACTAAATGGGGTTTGATGTCAAGAATATAATTAATTTATAAAATTAAATTTGGTTTTAATGTCATGTGTTAATGTGTGTCAGTTATACATTATATATATATAAAAAGAATAATATATATAAATATACATACATGTGTATGTGTGTTGAGTATATATATATCTCCATGTGTGTGTATATGTACATATATATCTTAAGGTTTGTTTTTGTGTTCAGTCATAATAAGAACAATTTTACATAAATCTGATGGGTTACTCTATACTTTGGTAGAGTACAGTTATTTTTAAACAATATGTGTATATAGACATACATACGTAAATATACATATGTATGTGTATGTGTGTGTGTGTGTATATATATATATATATATATATATATATATATATAGTAATGACCCTGTATGTATGTAAGTATGTATGTATGTATGTATGTATGTATATATAAATTTAAATAATAAGGGTGAAAAATTGAATATTAATTTGATTAACATCAATTTAAAACCAGTGGCCTAGCATATCGAGAAATCTGAAGATTCAGAAAAATTATATTACATACATACATGAGGGATGACCACTAAG
>NC_069007.1:7127686-7129856 GCF_001194135.2 Octopus bimaculoides
CTTAATTATGTTGATATATATATATATATATATATAGGACTACCATATTCTGTTGGCAAATAAACTTTATTCGGTACTGTTACTGTATATGTCTCACTCAGAGATTTAAAACTGTTTTTCTCTTTATGAGATCAGTGACTGTGTGTTGCTTAAAAAGCACCCCGAGGAAGCCCTCATCACTAGCCTGTGATTATCTTGCACCAAGGATGGGAAAGAACCCAGAAACCTAGATCTATGAGCATCACGAAGGCTAGAGATAGGAGCAATGACCTCCCTTGCTGATACTGTATGGACATAAAGTGTGTGTCCATAACCAGCTGGAAAAGATGTTGTCCTGGGGCTAAAACAACAGTAACATCGTCCTTTATAGGACTGCCACATTCTGTTGGCAAATAAACTTTATTATATATATATATATATATATATATATATATATATATATATATATATATATATATATATATATATACAGCGCAGGAGTGGTTGTGTGGTAAGTAGCTTGCTTACCAACCACATGGTTCCGGGTTCAGTCCCACTGCGTGGCACCTTGGGCAAGTGTCTGCTAACAATAAGTCCTGGGGTCGATTTACTCGGCTAAAAGGCGGTGCTCCAGCATGGCTGCAGTCAAATGACTGAAACAAGTAAAATGAGGGAGTATATATATGGATGAGTTTGTTTATACTCATTGCTGATGGTCAGGGGCCTCAGGTACGTCCACCACTCCACCAGGTTCCTCCCCATCTGGTCCTTGATGTCATTTACTTCATTGTCATCGCTTGCAACCATCTACTCAGTCTCCACGTGGATGTGAGATATGATTGCAAAGGTTCTCGTCTCTGATAAAGTGACCAAAATACTGCAGTTTGTCATCATCTGACCATCTTCTCCACTCCATCTCCTCAAAGAATGAATCATTTGTGCTCGGAGCCACCACCCAGTTTATCTGCAGTGGTTGTCTCTAGCACATTGTCTTCAAACACCCTCAGTTGCATGCTGTAGGTTGAATTATGTAAAATGTTAGAGACAGAAGCCTTGCTGTTTCTTGCAATACATATATCTAAAGCAAAATTTTTTCAGGGGCCCTTAAAATATTATTGTGGATCCCAATTTATTATTTTGCTTGTATGGACCCCGCAAAATCTTATAGAGACCTTAAGGGGCCATATGGTCCCTGGTTGAGAACCACTGTCATAGGATGAAGATGATCAGCCCTGAACTCACATACAGGATAGCCCATCATAACCTCGTGGATATCGTTGGCAATTTTTTCTTCCTCCGTCGTCCCTTCTTTGGACTTTGCTATATTTCCGACGAAGAGCTCCGCTCGAAACGTCAAATTCTCTTTCTTTCCATTCCTGAGCGTCCAGTAACACAATATCTGAATCACATCCTCGCGTTGTTGTTTTTTGTCGTTTTTTTTCTTTTTTAAACTCTCTCTCTCTCTCTATGTATATATATATATATAGTTGTTTGTGTTTGTCACCATCACCATCGCTTGACAACTGATGCTGATGTGTTTACGTCCTTGTAACTTAGTGGTTTGGCAAACGAGACCGATAGAATAAGTACTAGGCTTACAAAAAATAAGTCCTGGTGTTGACTTTGATTAAAACCCTTCAAGGTGGTGCTCCAGCATGGCCGCAGTCAAATGACTGAAACAAGTTAAAGAATAAAAGAATAGTTTGATGGTTTTTAGACAATGTTTCTTTATTCTGTGATCCTTTTCTGTGAGCTTTGCTTTCGTCTGGAATTATGCTTGCTCGGTTTTGGAATACCAAAAGAATTTTTTGAGACTAGACCCCTCAAAGCATTAAACCATTAAACGGTTTTAGTGACTGAAGCTCCAGCCATCTGCACTCCAATGATTATTGGATTATCCCTCTTTGGAAATTAGATAAGTCACCTTTCTTTCATTGGACACTAAACTCTGCTTGTGAAGACCTGTTGAGGCAAGTGAAATCGAAATCAAATTCGAAGCCAGCACCGCATGACTGGCATCTGTGCTAGTGGAGCACTAAGAGCACCATGCAAGCGTAATTATTGCCAGGGCTGCTGACTGGCCCCCATGCCGGTGGCACGTAAAAAGCACCATTTGAGTGTGATCGTTACCAGCATCGCCTTACTGGCACTTGTGCTGGTGGTACGTGGAAAACAACATTTGAGCGAGGGC
>NC_069007.1:7129866-7130429 GCF_001194135.2 Octopus bimaculoides
CTTGTGCTGGTGGTACGTGGAAAACAACATTTGAGCGAGGGCGTTGCCAGTGCCGCTGGACTGGCTCCTGTGCAGGTGACACGTAAAAACACCATTTGAGTGTAGTTGTTGCCAGTACCACCTGACTGGCCCTCGTGTTGGTGGCACGTAAAAGCACCCACTACACTCTCGGAGTGGTTGGCGTTAGGAAGGGCATCCAGCTGTAGAAACTCTGCCAGATCAGATTGGAGCCTGGCATAGCCATCTGGTTCACCAGCCCTCAGTCAAATTGTCCAACCCATGCCAGCATGGAAAGCGGATGTTAGACGATGATGATGATGATGATGCATTTTAACTTATTTTAGTATAATTATGTGCAAAAATAAATACATGAAAGCAAAACTGGGTCATGAATTAAAAGACATGTTTAATGCAGATGGACCCTCCCCCCCACACACATACACAGAGGCTAGAACAGTTTTGAATATGTCATTGCTAATGCAAAAAATAGTTAAATGAAAAGTGCTCTCTCCATTATTTGTCCAACCCTTGTGTGCGACTATATACATGTGTGTGTATCTGTA
>NC_069007.1:7130524-7132593 GCF_001194135.2 Octopus bimaculoides
CCGCTAAGTTACGGGGACGTAAACACACCAGCATCGGTTGTCAAGCGATGTTGGGGGACAAACACAGACACAAACATATATATATATATAGACATATATACGACGGGCTTCTTTCAGTTTCCGTCTACCAAATCCACTCACAAGGCTTTGGTCGGCCCAAGGCTATAGTAGAAGACACTTGCCCAAGGTGCCACGCAGTGGGAATGAACCCGGAACCATGTGGTTGGTAAGCAAGTTACTTACCACACAGCCACTCCTGCGCCTATATATATATATATATTTTCATAGGAATTTTCAATGGCCAGATAACTGAAGTGATGTTGGCGTGGGCTCCCACCCTGGCATCCGAAACTCAGAGTTTTATCATGGCTACCGAATAAGTATCACATATTTTTACAGATATATATATAGGTGCAGGTGTGGCTGTGTAGTAAGAAACTTGCTTCCCAACCACATGGTTCAGTGTTCAGTCCTACTGCATGGTACCTTGGGATGACCAAAGCCTCGTGAGTGGATCTGGTAGATGGAAACTGAAAAATAGCCTGTTGTGTGTGTGTGTATGTTTATGTATGTGTGTTTGTCCCTCCACCTTTGCTTGACAACCAATGTTGGTGTGTTTACGTCCCTGTAACTTAGTAGTTAGGCAAAAGACACCAACTGAATAAGTATTAGGCTTATAAAGAATAAATCCTGGGGTAAAATTGCTTTGAGTAAAAGCCTTGAAAGCAATGCTCCAGTGTGGTCGCAGTCAAATGACTGAAACAAGTAAAAGGGAAGAATACAAAGAACGGAACGCAAGTGAACTGCTAGAGTGGCCGGACGTCAGAAGCATTGTCCAGTTTAGAGAGAGAGAGAGAAAGAGGGGAGAGAAAGAGAGAAAGAAAGAAAGAGAGAGAGAGAGAGAGAGCTATTGTGATATTTGTTTTGTCACATTTAAATCCTGATTGCACAAACTTATGTGATGAAAAACCCTTGAGTCACAACCATCCTATCATTGCTCACGGATACAGACAGAAAGGCGCAGATGTGGCTGTGTGGTTAAGAGACTTGCCACCTAACTGTGTGTGCTCTGGTGTTGACATCATGTGATGGTTGTAAATGAGCATCACCGTCATACAAGCGGTGTTGTTTGTCTCCAGTCTTTCCTGGAAAACATATCTGGTCATAGGGAACTATAAACTTGTTTGGAAATAGGTGATGGTTAGCAACAGGAAGGGCATCCAGCCGTAACAAATTCAGTCTGACCCATGCAAACATCAGAATCTGCCCAGTGTGATTGGGAGAGAGGATCTGCTCGAACATATAACGGACGAACGATAAAAAGATAAGAGACTGATTAGAAGAACAGTAAAATGAGACTGCGAGCTTTTGGGGGGGGGGGCTCATAAGCCATTTCATCCTTTTCATTATAAATATTCCATTACATACTTCATCATTCGTTATATGTACCCCACGTTTTGTGTTGTCCGTCCTTGTAATGTCCATTCTATGTTGGGGGTTTTATGCCTAAATAGAGGGATGAGTAACAGGAAGGACATCCAGCTGTAGAAAAACTGCCGTAACAAATTCAGTCTGACCCGTGCAAACATATAAATGTAGATACTAAATGATGATGATACATGTACACGTGTGTTATGTATGCATGTATGTACAAATGTATGTTGTGAGAATTTACAAAAAAAACAAAAAGATGTATTAGTTTAATGCTCGGGAAGTGAGAAAGTCTTTTATGTTTCGAACCTACGCTCTTCGACAGAAAGGAACACAGAAATAAACAGAGAGAGAAAATAGAAAATGTATGTTTGTATATGTATGCGTGTGTATATATACATATATATATATATGTATATAAATTAACATTTATATACTGAGGGTGATAAATTGAATATTAATTTCAATTTAAAACCAGTGATCTAGCATATAAAAAAAATCTGATAATTCAGAAAAATTGTATTACATGCATATAAGGGATGACCACTAGGTGGTCATCCAATATGCTAGAAAGAGGTCATCAACGACCCAACCACAAAAGAAAAATCATGTTCTCCAGAAAAAATTCAGCAAAAATA
>NC_069007.1:7133651-7136667 GCF_001194135.2 Octopus bimaculoides
CACAATGCACTTCCATTTACAGCCAAGTAGACTGTAGTAACATGAAATGGAGGGTTTTGCTCAAGAACACAATGCGTCGGTCAGTCTAGGAATCGAACTCAAGACCTAGTGATTGTGAGTACAACACTAACCGCTACGCCACACACACACAACTGAATAAATTATACATTTCATACTGCAGCCTTCAAAAGTTTTGAGCAGGCATGGCTGTGTGGTAAGAAGCTTGCTTCTCAACCACATGGTTCTGAGTTCAGTCCTATTGCGTGGCATCTTGGGCAAGTGACTTCTATAGCCTTGAGCCAAGCAAAACCTTGCGAGTGGATTTGGTAGACGGAAACTGAAAGAAGCCCATCGTCTGTGTTTGTTTCCCACTGCCACTTGACAACGAATGTTGGTGTGTTAACTTAGCGATTCGGTAAAAGAAACCGATAGAATAAGTACTAGCCATTAAAAGAATAAGTCCTGAGATCAATTTCTTAGACTAAAATTCTTCAAGATGGTGCC
The DNA here is from genome assembly GCF_001194135.2 of Octopus bimaculoides. NCBI lineage: Eukaryota > Metazoa > Mollusca > Cephalopoda > Octopoda > Octopodidae > Octopus > Octopus bimaculoides. Next base: position 7,134,156 of record NC_069007.1, read on the forward strand.
CCAGGACTGATGCAAGATAAAAAAAATAAAATTCATGGAACTCCAACACTACCTCTCTGAGCCAAAAGCAGGGGTCATGGACTCCAAGTAAGGAACCAGTACACCATCCTTTTCAAAGAAAAGGGCTACAGGGGTTTTCAAACTGTGGTCCACAGACCACAGTGGGTCCGTGGACAGCAAATACTTTTTATGGGCAATTTGATTTTATACATGTTTTTTAATCGAAATCTTTTAATTGACAATAAACCTATTTGTTAAATACTGTTAAATAAATAAATGTAAAAATATATGTTATTTTAAGCAAATATTTATGTATAAATTTCATAAGCGTTTATAAGGGGGTCCCTAAGGTAAAGCCTGAAATATAAAGGGGTCCGCAAGTCAAAAAGTTTGAAAACCTGAGATAGTCTTCCTATGGATGCCTCAGCTGTCACATGCAACGGAACATGGTTTGGTATCAACATTGTGCTGTGCATGAGAAGACCCAACAAGCCATGTGAAAATAGATGCATGGCCAATGCTAGTGCCACATAACTGGCACCCATGCTGGTGGCACGTAAAGAGCACCCTTCAAACGTTGGGTGATATGCTCTACTTGAGAAGACCTGTCAACCCATGTGAAATCATAGGTATGGCTGATGCCAGGGTTACACAAAAATCACCCTTCAAACGTTGGGTGATATGCTGTGCTAGAGAAGACCTGTCAAGCCACATGAAATCATGTCAGTGTCACGTAACTGGCATGAGAAAAGCACCCTTTGATCTTTGGGCCTCAAGGATGCAGTGACAAGTGAGTGAGACCTTTGGCATTATACCATGCTTGAGAAGACCTGTCAAGCCAAGTGAGACCACAGTTGTGGTCAGTGCTTTGTGACTGGCATCCATGTTGGTGGCATGTAAAAAGCACGGGCTACACTTTTGGAGTGGTTGGCATTAGGAAGGGCATCCAGCTGTAGAAATCATGTCAAATCGGATTGGAACCTGGTGCAGCTTACCGGTTTTCAGGATGTAAAAGCTTGAGGGAGAAGGAACTACACTAATACTGCACTGCTAGTTTACCAACCCTAAAAGGTAAAGTCCATCACAGAAGGATTTGAATTCAAAGTGTAAAAATCAAGTACTAATATTTTTTTTTGTTGGCACTCCGTCGCTTACGACGTCGAGGGTTCCAGTTGATCCGATCAACGGAACAGCCTGCTCGTGAAATTAACGTGCAAGTGGCTGAGCACTCCACAGACACGTGTGCCTTTAACGTAGTTCTGGGGGATATTCAGCGTGACACAGTGTGACGAAGCTGACCCTTTGAAATACAGGCACAACAGAAACAGGAAGTAAGAGTGAGAGAAAGTTGTGGTGAATGAGTGCAGCAGGGTTCGTAGATACTCCCTCCTTGGCTCCTATTATTAGCCCTAGTATACTTCTTTTGACTATCAACAAGACTATCTACATGATTCAGTGCCTAGAACACCACTGGTATTTATCTCGTAAAGTAGCCTCTATGACTGGGTTGCTAGATATAACAGCCAAATCCCTCTAGTATGACACATCCATCCATCTTAAAAGTGGGGCAAAGATCTCATTGAATAATAATAGTCCTAGATACACTTGTCTAACAGGAAAAGAGAGAAAAGAAACCTGCCAATGTTTTGGACTTTGGAATGCAGAATATTTTGATGAATCTAGCTTGGTGCTTTGACTACTCGACATCTTCGCTACCATCACGACGGTTCTAAAAGATCAAAATTCTACAAAGAATAATTATCATTACACCATTCTGAGCTCAAATTCTGTCGAGGTCGACTCTGCCTTTCCATCGTTTCGGGGAATCGATAAAATAATTACCAGTTCAACACTGGGGGTCGATGTAATCAATTTATCCCCATCTCCCCTGAAGTCGCTGGCCCTGTGCCATAAATTCGAAACCACTATTGTCATGATTTCTAAAGCGGCGAGCTGACAGGATCGTTAGTTAGCACGTTGGACGAAATGCTTAGCAGTATTTCGCCCGTCGCTACGTCCCGAGTTCAAACTCCGCCGAAGTCGACTTTGCCTTTCATCCTTTCGAGGTGGATAAAATAGGTACCAGTTAAGCACTGGGGTCGATATGATCGACTAGCCCCTTCTCCCAAAGTTTCAGGCCTTGTACCTATAGCAAAAAGCATTATTATTATTATTATTATTATTTCTACAATGTAAGGCACAAGTCTTGAAATTTTGTGGGCGGGTTAAGTTGATTACATAGACTCGGTTGGTAATTATCTTCTCGACTCCGAAAGGATGAAAGGCAAAGTCGACCTAAGCGGAATTTGAACTCAGAGCGTTAAGACCCGCGTTAAGACGGACGAAATGCCGTTAAGTATTTTGCTTGGCGTGCTAATAATTCTGACAGCTCGCAATAATAATAATAATAATAATAATAATAATAATAATAATAATATAACAATAAAGGTTTTTCACACTTCAATCGTCGTTCAGCCACATGTCAAGTATCTGTGACAGTTGTGAAAATTTA
>NC_069007.1:7136677-7139235 GCF_001194135.2 Octopus bimaculoides
AAAATGAACAAAAAAATCTTTCAAATGCGGTGGCGGTGGAGGAGGTGATAGAAACGTTTTTTCTATTAATTTAAAAAAAAAGCTAACCCTAGACAGGTGCTCTCTGCGTTAATTAGGGTCGGTTTGGGAGAAGAAATTAATTAACGGAACGTGACACGGGCGATTCCAAAGATCGAATCTTCGGCAACGTGACAGTGAGATTGGTGATTACATAAGTCTGGGGTGATGAATCAAAGAACGACCAATTCCATTTTATATTTTCCTTCAAATATTTCTTTCGTACTTTCACATACATGTCGTTGTTACTGCTGTTGTTAACCCGCTAAACGAAGACATTCCAAACGTGACAACCGAGCCTTATTATAATATATACATATATATATAAAATCACAGAAGTGGCGTGCAATGTCGAACGGTTTCACCAACAATATTCCGCCACCTTCCTGCAGTCTTATTTCCACTGTCATATATACATATAGCGGTGGTGGCCATGGTTGGGTAGCCTCCCACAAAGACACACATCTGAGATTAGCAGCCCCGATCGAGCTGACCTTTAGGATCAAATAAAATGCATTCTAGTTTTACACAAACCCATCCAATCGCTACTATTTCTAGCACTTCCTAGTGTGTTATTTTTTAATAAATTATTCCTTCATCTGACGAGCACGAATGACAGGCGCATCATACACACACATTCCGCGTTAATTATAGTAATTTATACAATATTATCTACCAAGGCTAATTAAGAGAATAAAAATTGCTGTTCCTCACAGAAATACGGTGACTGAACGAGAAGACATCAAAGACGGAACCACATAGGAGGTGGTCGCTCAATCTAAATTCAAATTACCCCCTCATTTCGCACTTTATCATCTAAAAAGGACAGATACACACTGTGTGGATAATAGTCCGCGATGACACAACTCCAAAATAAAACGAGATGGCCATAGATGGAACGCTATGATTATAGGTTTATCTGATCAGAGCTAGCCTGGTATTAAACAACGGTGGAAGATTAATACAGGGCATGACTACAGTTTGATGCTCCCATAAATTAGTTTCCACATAATTTTCTAAAAGATGTGTATTTTTTAAAGAAATTTTGCAGCGATACGTTTTCAAGGGTGGAGATTACAATTCTATTGATAATATTAAAAACAAAAAATGTTTTCAAGGAATTCCGGATCATTCTCCTCTCTCCTCGACTTTGTCTCTTCACAACTTTTTAAAATTCACATTTTTAAAGGAAATTTTGTAAAAAAAAATGTTTTTGAGAGTGAAGATTACTTAATGTTGATATTTCAAGTATATAAATCTAGAAAAAACAACATTAAGTTATAAAATCATGGAAATTGATGATTGAGAGGAAAAGCGATCTGAAACTCCTAAAAATATACAATTTTTTAGATTTTATCAGCATAATTATAATCTACATCCTCGAAAATGTATTTCTGTAAAATGTCATTTAAAAATACACCATTTGAAGAGAATTATAAGGAAACAAAGACAAGAGTGGGAACAGAATGATCCAAAAACTCATTCATAAATACTTCTTTTGATAAATGTTAATATTATCCACATAATCGTAAGCTACACCCTAGAAAACATACATGTACAAAATTTCATTTTAAAATATACATCCTTGAGAGAGTTATGGGAGAAATAAATGGTGTAGCATCAAAGTGTAGGTATGCTTGCTTAACTAACATCCTTGTCCATAAACACAATTAGTTCTGAAGAGATTTCGTCCGAGGATTCCCAGCCGTTGCTTCATTTAAATAATTCCTTGGAAACACGACACCCGTAGAAGATAATTAAATCGCACCTTGGCACGACATTTTGGTGTTACATTATATCAACATTGGCTCAGGAAGGGTGAACAATAAAGTTTGATGTGGTATTGAAACCGTGTCGAACAAAAAGCGAGAAGTGACAGTGCAACGGTAGTGAGATGGCGGAACCAGTGAAATATTTAATACACTTTCTTTTTATAATGAAACCATTTATAGCATTTGATAATGAAAAGAGAAGAAAAAAAAGCAGAAAGGTTAAATATCAGTCAGTGATACGTGAATGGTGTGAATGTGTGTGCGTGTTAAATGTGTGTGTGTATATATATATATATATATATATATATATATAACATCAAAGAGTAACAAAATTTGATACAGCCACACACACACACATATATATATAATCTTAAAGTATCTGTGGGCGTGTGTGATTATATATATATATATACTTTCTATATATATGAAGTAGCGGTATAGAAGCTAAGTCGGTGGGTGGGTGTATGTATGTGCATATACATTTATTTATTACACACACCAGTATGTATAGAGCAGTTATGTATATATAGGCAAAAAAGAACAACGAATGAATATATATATATATATATATATAATGCAAGAGAGTTAGGGGTTGAGGATTCAACCCACTAAGGGATAATATCTATCCAATATACTGCTGGGAGGGTACCCAATTATTGTTAAACTAGTGTTATACCAAGTGTAATAAGTGGGTGCGGGTAAAAGGCGGGTTATACACACACACACACA
>NC_069007.1:7139770-7140664 GCF_001194135.2 Octopus bimaculoides
ATATATATATATATATATATATAATATATGTGTGCATGTCTATCTGTCTATCTATATATCTATCTATCCGTCTATCTATATCTGTCTGTCTATCTATCTATCTAACTGTCTATCTATCTGTCTGTCTATCTATTTATCATCTAACTGTCTATCTATCTATCTCTATCTATCTGTCTATCTATTATCTGTTTGTCTGTCTATTTATCATCTAACTGTCTATCTATCTATTTATCATCTAACTGTCTATCTATCTGTCTGTCTATCTATCTATTTATCATCTAACTGTCTATCTATCTATCTGTCTATCTATTATCTGTTTGTCTGTCTATTTATCATTTAACTGTCTATCTATCTATCTATCTATCTCTGATCTTTTACTTGTTTCAGTCATTGCACTGCGGCAATGCTAGGGGCACCGCCTTTAAGGGTTTTAAACGAACACAAATGGGCACAAGGGCGATCTTGTCTTATACTTGTTCTATCATTCAATTTTGCCGAACCGCTAATTTACTGATATGTAAACAAATCAACACTAATTGTCAAGTGACAGTGTGTAGGAGACGGAAACAAACAGAAAAACTCACGGTTATATATATATATATATATATATATATCAGTTAATGCACGCAGGTCATTTTCTCATTCGGGATTATATAATCCGAGGCATTCTACTGGTTTAATCTCTATTATATAATGCGAAAGTCGTTGGTTTGATAGGAATTATTGAAATGATAAATATTGGGGGGAAAAACAAGAAATGGATGTATGAAAAATTTTAGAAAATTCTTTTAAAAATATATATTTTTTATTTTATATTATATTTTAATTTTATTCTATTTATTTTTATTTCATTTTTTTATTTTATTTTAAATAAATAAAATATAAAACGAGCAC
>NC_069007.1:7142523-7146833 GCF_001194135.2 Octopus bimaculoides
TTACATTTTGAATATATATGTATGAATATATATATATATATATATATAATAATATTAGGGACAAAATCCAAAATTACAGGTAAAAACTCAATTAAAATCAATTTATAAAAAATCAAAATTAAATTTATTATCTTTATCTTATGATATTTACTTTGTTTTATATTATACTCATTTATTGTGCTTTTAATTGTTAATTTTTCTATATGTGATAGTGGATTTTCATCGATGAGTTCTTGAAACTTGGTTATTTTCCCTAAAACTATATATATATGTGTGACAGGCTTCCACACAGTTGTTTCCACCAACTAAATCCACTCACAAAGCTTTTTTCGGCCTAGGGTTATAGTAGTAGATACTTGCCCAAGGTGCGTCACAGTGGGTTTGAACCCGAGACAGCATAATTGGAAAGTAGGTGTTTTAACCACACAGCCACACAAAGAGGCATAACTGCATATCGATGCCCTAGCGTCTTTGTTTCCTCATCACTCTGGGAAATAGTCTATATTTTAATGAGATTCTGCAGAGAATCTCATTTTTGGTCAGCCCTGATTGTATAGAGCTGTGATCATAGGCGCTGCAGATCTTTTGTTTCGGATATAATGCACTGAGGTTTGTCATGAGATGGTGTATGTTTGTGTGTGTGTGCATATGTATGTGTGAAGGTGCGTGGCTTTATGATTAAATCGTTCGGCTCATGATCAAAATGTTGTGGGTTCAATTCCTGGATTGGACAATGTTTGAGAAAGATCATTTTATTTTGCTCAACTGCGAATGAGTACCAATCGGGTACTCTTTATATATATATATATATATATATCTTTCTATCTATCTAGCTATCTCCTCTCTTCTCCAGTTATCACCAGCGCAAACGTTCTCAACCATTTTTTTACGTATAGACCCTTTGATTACTATTTTGTTCTAGTTAACCCCCATAGCCATTCGATGTTTAAAAACTAGTTTTACAGACTCTTCTTTAAAAATTCCTATTTGTCGCCCATTCACTTGTGCATTTTTGCGATCGCACTTTCTTTGAGAACATGTTCCAGGGGCCGGGAACAAGTTGAACTATTTAAAACGTTACATAAAGAAACCAAACTGTTTCTTGCAATAAATACAACTAGAGCAAAATTTTGTCATGGGTCGTTGAAATACTACCAGGGACACCTAGTTTACTATTTTGCTTGTGGGGAAACTCAGAACAATATTACATGGACAACGGTCAAGAACTTTTGGCCAAGATGTTTTTATCAGCTCACAACTCTATGACACCTTAAGCAATTAGCAAAAGTACGGTATATGTTATCAAAAACATACTTATATACCGGTGGCTACTTTTTTTTAATTATCTTTGTGTCTGTTTGCGGTTCATTGTTCCTTTTATATCTCTGCTCCACTCACTTTTTCTCCTCTTTATCAATTGTCTCCATGTATTCACCTCCCCCCTCCCTCTCTCTCTCATACTTTATCAACCACCTCCGCCTATATGACTCTCTCTATCTCTCTCACTCCCCTTCCTTTCTCTTTCTATACCCTCCTTTCTCTTTCTATACTCTCCTTCCTTCCCTCCTCTCTATACGTCTCATACTCTATCAATCATCTCCGCGTATACACCCCTCTGCTCCTTTGTCTCACTCTCTCTCACCCCCTCTCTCCCTCTGTCTCTCTCACTCCTTCTCTCTGACTCCCTCTCTCTCTCTCTGATTAACTTCTTTCTCTTTTTCTATATTCCTTCCTTCCCTCTTCTCCGTGACTCTCACACTTTATCAACCACATCCGCGTATATGTGGTATATGTCGCTCTCTCGCTCTGTCCTCCCTCTCTCTGTTTGTCCCTCTGTCTGCCTGCCTACCTGCCTGCCTGAGTGCCTGTCTGTCTCTCTGGTTAATTTTTTCCTCTTTCTCTACACTCCTCTCTTCCCTCATTCTATGATCAAACTTCCTGTTCTAACTGGGATGGTTTTTGTCTTGTTACCAAGAATTACAATTGTGGAAACTAAAACTATGTCACTTAAATGAATAATATATATGTTCAGAATATTCAATGAGCCTAGCTTACTGCTTTCATATTATTTATAATAAAGAATGGTTTCTAATTTAGTCTCAAGGCCAGTAGTTTTTGAGGAGTGAGGGAGAAGTCGATACCACTGGCCTCAGTATATGACTGGTACCATATTTTATCAACCTAGAAAATATGAAAGGCATTGTTGACCTTGGTAAAAATTGAAACTCAACAATTACGAGATGGTATCAAAAAGTTCCTGGATTAGTTCTGTAGCGCGTCAACAGATGGCAGCACACGGTTGTGCACGCAGTGAGAGTTGGTAGTGACCTCTGTGAAGCAGTGTGCCAAGTGACATCGCTGGGTTTACTTCACAAGTTGTGACATTTGTGTTTTTGTGATCATGTGTGTGCAGTAGTCTGCGATTTTGTCTTGGACAGGAACAAAGGGCCAACGTGAAATTTTGCTTTAAACTTGGGAAGTCTGCTGCAGGGACATCAAGCATGCTTCAGCAAGCTTATGGCGACGAGGCAATGGGTTGTACGCAATGTCTCAAGTGGCACGGACACACTTCAAAAGCTGAAGAACGTCCCTGGAAGACCTGCTACAAACATCACCCCTGGAAATGTGGTATTGTGCATCGAGAATTCTTCACCTGAGGGCCAGAACATCAGTCGAGATTTCTACTGCAATGTTTTGAAGTATTTGAGGGAGGGAATTTAGCAAAAGTAACTGGGTCTGTGGAGCACAAAGAATTGGATTTTTCAGAATGATAATGGCCCCTGTCACCGAGTTCTTCTCGCCAAAAACAACATGGTATCACTTCCGTATCCCCATTATTTGCCAGATTTAGCATCTGTGGACTTCCATAGATGTAAATGCTGCTCAAAGGTCGTTGTTCTAACCCTGTTGTTGTGATCCAAAGTGAATTGCAGAAGGTCCTCGATTCACTTACGGAAAATGACTTCCAGGCCGGATTCCAAAAAATGGCAAGAATGCTGGGACCAGTGTATTGCTGTGCAAGGTGACTATTTCAAAGGAGATGATGATAAAACTTATTTTTTATTAAGCACAACTAGTCTGGGAGCCTTTTGATACCACCTTGTCTAATAATAATTCCATCTAATTGTGGTTCAAGGCTTGCAAATTTAAAGCAAGGGGTGCGTCAGTTACATCAACCCCAGTACTTGACTGGTACTTTATTTCATCTACCATGTGAGGATAAAAGACAAAGTTGATCCCTGGAGGATTTGAACTCAGAACATAAAGGGCTTGAAGGAATTTTCTGAGGCTCTAACAATTCTGCTAGCTCACCACATTAATTATCATCATCATTTAGGTCCCTTTTCCATGCTGGCATAAGTTAGATGGTTTAACTGGTACCAGAGAAGTGTACCAGGATCCAGTCTGATAGGGCTTGGTTTCTACGGCTGGATATATATCCAAATAAATTGTTATTGTTACTGACCATACACTGTCCATTCTACATATATACAATCTTGTTTTCAAAATCTCAAAGCTACAAGATAATGCATGATTAATTGAAAACAATGTGAATAAATAAGCATTAACAGAATAATCTGAGCCATATCCAGCCCAAATATTCTACTCAAATATTCTATTTGTAAGAAAGGTATGAGATCCAGCCTCTCATACCTTTCCTACAAATGTCATCCTAAAACTAAACAATCGCAGCATTGAAATCTTGGAGCTACATGATTAATTCAAAGCAATGTGAATAAAAAGCATTGTTTTACAGAATAAACTGAATGCTAAAAGATTAAACGTCCCTTGAAGGTGTAGCAAAACCAATTTCTATAATGGTATATTGGAGTCAACTGGCCTTTTATAGGCTCCACACATTAATCTTTAATGATTGGTCATCTGACCTATCATTTGAGTTTGGAACATTTGGTTGAGTCGTGTATTTTGATTGGTCGAGTATTGCTTAGGACATGGATCTCAGATCCAATCACATTGTCGTCGTTGTGCGTAATATATTCTCTAACAACTAACCTGAATCATTGCTGGAGCCTACTTCTGTCTAGAAATTGAGTTAACAAAACATCTATGACAGAGGGGTGAGAGATTTTCAGGAAGGTGAGTCATGTTATTTTCTTGCTGTTATAGTGAAGCACAAGTGGAGGCGCAATGGCCCAGTGGTTAGGGCAGCAGACTCGCGGTCATAGGATCACGGTTTCGATTCCCAGACTGGGCGCTGTGAATGTTTATTGAGCGAAAACACCTAAAGCTCCACGATGCTCCGGCAGAGGATGGTGGCGAACCCTGCTGTACTCTTTCACCACAACTTT
>NC_069007.1:7146843-7147863 GCF_001194135.2 Octopus bimaculoides
CCTAAAGCTCCACGATGCTCCGGCAGAGGATGGTGGCGAACCCTGCTGTACTCTTTCACCACAACTTTCTCTCACTCTTACTTCCTCTTTCTGTTGTGCCTGTAATTCAAAGGGTCAGCCTTGTCACACTGTGTCACGCTGAATCTCCCCGAGAACTACGTTAAGGGTACATGTGTCTATGAAATCCTCAGCCACTTGCACATTCATTTCACGAGCAGGCTGTTCCGTTGATCGGTTCGACTGGAACCCTCGACGTCGTAAGCGATGGAGTGCCAACACACACACACACAACACAGTAAAGCACATGTCATCAATGATGACCACAGCTGAATTATACAAACGATGGATGAACCATGCAACTACTAGAATCCATGATATGTTTATTTTGTCCACTGTAATATTTAGCTGAGGAATAAAGCCTTGCTGTTATTTTAAAGTTTGTTTCTTGTATTATTTCCATGAGTGAATACGCAACACGTTATACAATTGTATGCAAGATTCCATAGTAAACCAACAGAAACTTTATACCTACACAGCTAACGAGGCAATAGGCCATTATACTGCAATCAATAAAAGTGTAGTTAATGATGGCTCCCATTACTGGGATTGATTAAATTTCATCTGTTCTATGTCTTTAGTAGCCCCACCTTTACCAATATCTGGTTTCATTGTCATGAAAACAAATGGGTTAAATGATTAGAGGATAACATTTGCATTTTGTAGGCCACTGACATCAAGTTCATGTGTCTACTCTCACCTCTACCCATCAAATCTATGTCTCTCTTCAGATCTTTTTAAATTTCTTCTAACCACTTCAAGTATTCCAAATTTTCACTAGATTATTTTTATAAAATGTAGTTTTAATGATGTTTTCTTATTTCTTTATTGCCCACAAGGGGCTAAACATAGCGGGAACAAACAAAGACAGACAAAGGGATTAAGTCAATGACATCGAACCCAGTGCATAACTGGTACTTAATTTATCGACCCCGAAAGGATGAAAGGCAAAGTCGACCTCAG
>NC_069007.1:7148159-7155687 GCF_001194135.2 Octopus bimaculoides
GAGGAAAGTCATGTTTGAACTTATTTTCTGTTGAGCCATCTCAAGTTTAGTGAGGCATTGTGATGTGCTGAAAATACCAATTCTATTTTCTGGTATACATTTAATATCATTTCTGGAATAACCATGAAATTTAATTCCACAGTTAAAGGGTTGTAGGGAACCCTGGCAGTCAAGCATGAAAGCAAAACGAAAAAGGGATTTAACAAGAGTAATCTCCCTAAGTTATGTCCCTGTAACTTAGCAGTTCGGCAAAAGTCACCGATAGAATAAGTACTAGGCTTACAAAGAATAAGTCCTGGAGTCAATTTGTTCGACTAAAGGCGGTGCTCCAGCATGGCTGCAGTCAAATGACAGAAACAAGTAAAAGAGTGAAGGTTAAAGAGTGTTGTATTCTGGGATCCTTGAGTGTTTCATGTCCAGTGGCGTAGCTAGGGTAAACCGCACGCGGGGCAAGCCGCAAAAATTCATCCCCCCACCTGCATTACAAAATCCACAATATTACAAGTAATTAATGTTTTAAAGCAATATTTTTGGAATAAATGCTTTATCATGGTTCATTTACCCGCTGGTTTGGTACAGCCTGTAATTCAAAATATATCATTCTTAAAGTTTACTTTTACAAAACCTCCTTATTTTACCCATTTAATGCACCAGCTTCCCTGACTGAAACATTAAAGAAAACCTAATGTGTGAAATGAGATGTAATAAAAAACAAAACAAAAAAACAATTGTTTAAAGTCTCATCTTTCTTGCCTTTGATGAGGCACCCTCTTCAATCGGTGCTGGGGGCTTGAGTCCCTCACTCACAGTTACACTACTGTTCATGTCTTACAAAATACATCCTCACCTGGGTGACCTGACCTAGATTGCAGCATTCTATGATCAGCTCTTTTCAGCCAGTCATTCAGACGCTTTCTTATCAGTCTGTACATTGCTTCTTCAGTAAGCTCCAGTAATACCCAGAATTTTAAAATCTTCACCGAATCCTAGGTTACCACAAAAGTATTTTTTGAGAAACTCTGACATATAGAGGATTATTTGTTCTCTCCCCTTTATCGCTAATTTCAAAGAGTTCTTCCCCCTCGTTATAAATGCTAATTTTCCCCTTGTTATAAACGTTACTATCCCCCTTCCCCCTCTTCAACAACCAATCGAATTCACGCGTGTTCCCGCCATTTGTAAATAGTCACAACATGGCTGACATGAACGTGAAGTTTATTTCGCAGAAAATAAGTAAAATCCGATGGAAACCAGTTGGAGCTTCGTCACTTCAGAAACCGAATCTGTTTGTCACAGGTAGTTGGGATGATGAGGTAAGAACTGGCCGTTCTCTCTCCATTTATTCTTATTGTATATTCGTCATGTGCTTTCAAGTCGCCGGTCATCTTGCGACCACACGCTGCCATGGACGGCAACTGACCCCTTCGCTATTCAATAGTGATCCCTCACATTTAGAAAATACAGTTTACAAAAAATCATCCCTTAATACAAATTAGTGCCCATCCAGAATATTCTGAAGCACCCCTGGACATCAAAGTTTGCTTACGATGCCGGTTTCGAATCTACGAAACTATGCCAAAAACGTTCTGAGTTCAAATTCCGCCGAGGACGACCTTTGCCTTTCATCCTTTCGGGGGTCGATGAATTAAGTACCAGTGAAATACTAGGGTCGATGTAATCCACTAATCTCGTCCCACAAAATTTCAGGCCTTGTGCTTTTAGTAGAAAGGAATATTATTATTATTACTGCAGAATTGTTAGCACGCTGGACGAAATGTTTAGCAGTATTTCGCCCGTCGCTATGTTCTGAGTTCAGATTCTGCCGAGGTCGACTTTACCTTTTTTATCCTTTCGGGGTCGATAAATTAAGTATCAGTTGAGTGCTGGGGTCGATATAATCAACTATCCCCCTCCCCCACATTTTAGCCTTGTGCCCATAGTAGAAAGGATTATTATTATTGTATGAAAACACCACAGCTTATTTTGCTGGGTCTGATGGAAGGTGTCAGCTGTCCACAGCCAGCAGACTAAAGTGACACTTGTGTTACTGGTTATGCTTTAAGAAGCCTCCGAAGAATTGCAGTTCCAAGCAATGATGATTTTTATAGAACGTTCTATCTCTACATGGCTAATACATTTAGGAATCACTTTGCTCGTCATATTATATGTGCAAAGTTCGAAACATCGTCAACACAGGAATCTGTTGAATCACAACTTGTCTTTATAATTAGCATATTCGATTCCAGGGAACTAGCGAACTAACCGAAACTCCACTCGTTTTTCTCAACTTTAAAAACAATTTTTCACAAATTCCGGTATAATCGTAATGTAAAATGCACCCCACCCCCTTTTTATTTATTTGTTCTTTTTTTCTTTTACTTGTTTCAGTCATTTGACTGCGGCCATGCTGGAGCACCGCTTTTAGTCGAACAAATCGACCCCAAGAATTATTCTTTGTAAGCCTAGTACTTATTCTATCGTTCTCTTTTTGCCGAACCGCTAAGTTACTGTGACTTAAACACACCAGCATCGGTTGTCAAGCAATGCTGGAGAGACAAACAGACACACAAACATACACACATATATATATATATATATATATATATATATATATATATATATATATATATATACGACGGGCTTCTTCCAGTTTCCGTCTACCAAATCCACTCACAAGGCTTTGGTCAGCTCGAGGCTATAGTAGAAGACACTTGCCCAAGGTGCTATGCAGTGGGACTGAACCCGGGACCATGTGGTTGGTAAGCAAGCTACTTACCACACAGCCACTCCTGTGCCTATATATACAAGATTAAACAAATATTACTTTATGGATAGTGCAGAAATGTGCATAAATAAAAGGGGGTCCCTCGGGGCCCCAATGGCCTTTTGTGTAATTCCAACCCTGCCGGCACAGAAAAGGTTAATACATTGTAATATCTCTCTCTACGATTCAATCCCTCTGTATGAGACCTTGGGCAAGTGTCTTCTACTATAGCCATGGACTGACCAAAACCTTGTGAGTGGACTTGCTACACGGAAACTGAAAGAAGCCCGTTGTGTGTGTGTGTCCCCCACTACTGCATCACAACCGGTGTTGATATGTTTACATCCTTGAAACTTACCAGTTTGGCAAAAGAAACTCTCAGAATAAATTCCAAGCTTTTTAAGAAGCATAAAGAGTTGATTCATTCAACTAAAAATTCTTCAAGGTGGTGCTCCAGCATGGCTGCACTCTGACTGAAACAAGTAAAAGATATATAAAAAGGCTTCTCAGGTTTCTTTCATTTCTGCTTATAAACCCCCAAACTTTTTATCTTTTTTACTCACTCTTTTCTCCATGTCTGCCTTAGAATTTACCTCTATCTCATCCAATTTCTCTATTAGTTTCCTCAGCAATGTCCATCTGTTCACTTCCCTCCGTCGGTTTCCGACCCCTACTCCACTTCTCTCTTTCTCATCCCCCAAACACACTAAATCTGCCATGCCATTCTCTCAGTTCCTTTTGGCTTCACCATCTCTGCAGCTGGTTTGGGCATAAAACAGGTACAAAATTTGGGCCCATTATCCCTGTTTAAATACTAAAGAGTTAGGGAGGGTGATAAAATAAATGCCAGTTGAGCATTGAGGTTGATGTAATTGGCTTCCCCCTCCCCTCAAAATTGCTGGCTTTGTGGAAAAATTCTTATTAGATTCTGTTATTGATTTTGTATCTTTCCAGCAATGTAAGTTATCATTTTGGACATTTGGTCAACATGACATTGACTATGATCTCTACACGATGGATACTGAAACTGCTCCAGTGGACATGGAACCAAAACTCCTCGCAGACATCACACATGTTGGTGATGTGACGGATTTAAAGGTAAGTACCATAACAACAATGTCTTTACACATGTTGATATTTACAAGGGGAAGGCGGAAAGCTGGTAGAATCGTTAGCACATGGCGGCGAGCTGGCCGAAGTGTTAGTATGTCGGACAAAATGCTTAGTGGTATTTCGTCTGCTGTTACGTCCTGAGTTCAAATTCTGCCGAGGTCGACTTTGCCTTTCATCCTTTCGGGGTTGGTAAATTAAGTACCAGTTACGCACTGGGGTCCATGTAATCGACTCAACCCCTTTGTCTGTCCTTGTTTGTCCCCTTTATGTTTAGCCCCTTGTGGGCAATCAAGAAATAAGAAAAGTTAGTATGCTGGGTGAAATGCTTAGTGGTATTTCGTCTGCCGTTACGTTCTGAGTTCAAATTCTGCCGAGGTCAACTTTGCCTTTCATCCTTTCGGGGTCGATAAATTAAGTACCAGTTATGCACTGGGGTCGGTCTGATCCACTTAATCCCTTTGTCTGTCCTTGTTTGTCCCCTCTATGTTTAGCCCCTTGTGGGCAATAAAGAAATAAGAATCATTAGCACACTGGATGAAATGTTTAGCGGTATTTCACCCATTGATAAATTCTTGGTTCAAATTCTGCCGAGGACAACGGGGTCGATATATACTAAGTACCAGTTAATTACTGGGGTTGATGTAATCGGATCTATTTTAAAACGGGGGCCACATTTTTCATTAATGTTTTACGTAGTATTTTTGGTATGGAAAGACTTTCAAACTTCCTATACTTATCTATTTTGTGTTATAGAACAGAAAAATATTTTTGTATTCAAATTAATTTCATGTAAAAAATTGTCTTATTTCGATAATTTCAACCAATCACTGACAAGTATTCAGTTGTTTATATTTACTCCTTTGGCTGATTAAGCGATGTAAAGCGTATTTAATCTCCATACCTTCGTTTTATTTGCTTTTTTCATTTTAAATTTGCTTTAACCCTAACCCTAAGGTTAGGGTTAGGGTTAATTGTTTCAGAATCGTTTGTTTATGTAGTCGGCACTTAATGTATATCGGCTGAATGGACGTCAGTGATTGGTTGAAATTACAGAAATATGACAACTTTAACATGGAAAAACATATGGATTTCTTTTTTTTTTAAGAAGACTAAGAGAAAAAGATGTTTTATAGGACACATTCTACCAGTGTTCAACTAACCTCCTCCTCCAAAACTTCAAGCCTTGTGCTTATAGTAGAAAGAATTATTATTATTATCATTATTATTATTAACCTTTCATCCTTAATAAGGCAGCAAGCTAGTAGAATCATTGACATGTTGGGCCAAATAACTAGTGGTGTTTTTTCCATCCTTATGTTCTGAGTTCAAATGCTGTCGTGGTTGACTTTGCCATTCATCCTTTTGGAGGGGGGGATCAATAAAATGAGTACCAATTGAACACTGGGGTCAATACTATCGACTTATCCCCTCTCCCAAAATTGCTGGCCTTGTTCCAAACTTTGAAATGGTGCCGGCAAGGTGAAAGTTGGCAATGAGTTCAAGGAGTCGACCAACGCTCAGTTCTCAGCCCCCTCCTGTTTATCTTAGACCTCCAGGCCTTAACAGGAATTCAAGACCGGCTGTCCCCGGGAGCTCTGTACTGATGACTTTGTTCTCACACCTGACCTTGAGAAGAAATTTCAGGTGTGGAAACAAGGTCTGGAATATGAAGGCCTCTCGGATTAATTTAGCAAAAACCATAATTCAACCTACACAAGTTAATTTTGTTAAAACAAAATGGGAATTCTGAAAGAAGTTTCTCTAAATAGCTATGGGGGTTCACCACAATTAAATAGTAATCAAAGGGGTCCATAGATAAAAGAAATGATTGGGAACCCCTAGCCACTTGCCTTCATACCGCAATAGCTAAGTTTATTCTAGTCGCAGACAAATTCCATTATAAATCTTACTTTGTTTTTAACTATATTTCAGTATCTTGACCAGCAGCAAGTTGTGGCTTCCTCATCAATGGGTTCCGTTGGAATTTTTAAGCATAACCAAAACACACAGGTATAGCATTTCTGTTTTCGAGTATTCCTTATTTTATCATTTACTAGCAGTATAACCCGACGTTGTCCGGGTGTGACTTACTACGCCATCTGCATTACCTTTGGATATCCTTGTTACTTATTTTGATTTTAATCACCTTATTTTGAAACTGTATAGATAATACCATACTAAATTCTGGTGCCTAAACTTAAGTAACATATTCACCTGAATCTAAATTATATATATATATGTATGTATATATATATATATATATATATGTATATATATATATATATATATATATATATATATATATATGTATCATTTCACATCCATTGTCAATGGGTTTGATGGTTTGACCAGGGCTGGTAAGCTGGAAGGCTGCTCCAGACTCCAGTCTGATTTGGCATGACTTTCTACAGCTGGATGCCTTTCCTAACGCCAACCACTCCAAGAGTGGCATGGGAGCCATTTGCTTGATACTGGTATCTGCCATGACTGTGATTTTGTTCAGCTTCATGGGTCTTCTTCTCAAGTACGTCATAATGCTAAAGGTCTCGGTCATTGCCTCTAGGGGTGGTGTCGACGAACATGACTCTCTGGTATTTGTGGCTATCATACCATGAGTTGGCCTTCCCTATTTTCTTCTTAATCCTTTCAGTGGCGTTCCATGATTTGCTCCTATAGAGTGGGCAAATCCCATTCCTATCGTTACGTTTGATGGTTTCAAATTTCTTCATAGCTCCTTTGTATACTCTGATCCTTTCTTTATGGCTGTAACCTGAGAACTGCATGCGGTGAACGAAATGTTGTATATGTCTCTTTAACTCTGTAGAGTCGCACATGTGGGACACATTTCGAATTACTCTGACGAAGTCTGCCATCAATATATTGAATTTGGCATTGTCCGCGATGGCTGAGTTCCGGTGGATCAGGTATTTGAAGGCCATAGAATACGTGTGATCACAAAAACACAAATGCCCCAACTTGCAAAATAAATACAGCAACATCACTCAACACACTACCTGATGAAGGTCACTACTAGCTCTCACTGCACATGCAACTGTATGCTGCCATCTGTTGGCGTGCTATAGAACTAATTTGGGAACTTCTTGTCCAAAGCCTTGTGAGTGAATTTGACAGGCGGAAGTTCTGGTGTGTGTGTGTGTGAGAGAGTGCTTGTACTTCCTGTGATAGACAGGACATATATTATAATTGTACTGGTTATAATAAAAGCATCCAGTCCAATCTGTAAAGTGGTTGCCATTAGGAAAGGAATCCAACCATAAAAACCATGCCAGAGAACACATTGCTGGTGCCACGTGAAAATCACCCAGTACACAGCTATAGAGACCATGTCAAAACTGACTTGGAGCCCAGGCAGCTCTTCAGCTGCCTACCTTCTGCCAAACCATCCAATCCTTGCCAGCATGGAAAACAGACGTTAATGATGATGATGATGATGATGATGCTCTTTTAAGCTTTTACTTGTTTCAGTCATTAGACTGTGGCCATGCTGGGGCACCACCTTCAAGAATTTTTAGTCAAATGTATTGACCCAAGTACTTATTTTTTTTAAAGCCTGGTATTTATTCTCTCAGTCTCTTTTGCTGAACTGCCAAGTTACAGGGACGTAAACTCACAAACAGTAGTTGTCAAGCA
>NC_069007.1:7155697-7161479 GCF_001194135.2 Octopus bimaculoides
AGTTTTTTGTTCTGTGTGTATCAAAAATATCGCTATCAATCTGGAGTAATAATTTGTAGTTTTGAAATCAGTAGTTCTTTGACTGCTATTTCTGAATTCTCAGTATGTTGGAGAAGCAGGTTACTGTCAATCCCTATATATTTATGATTATAAATTATTTACCGAAGAAGGTTTTTTTCATACTGAACTGCCAAGTTACAGGGACGTAAACTCACAAACAGTAGTTGTCAAGCAGTGGGAGGGGGCCAGACACGCACACACACACATACATGCATATGATGGGCTTCTTTCAGTTTCCATCTACCAAATCCACTCACAGAGGTTTGGTTGGCCAAGGTTATAATAGAAGATACTTCCCCAAAGTGCCTCGCAGTGGGACTGAACCCAGAATCATGTGGTTGAGAAGCAAACTTCTAACCACAATGGTTTTTTATGTAGACATTATCTCTGGATCATTAAACACTTTATTTTATTTTGTTTTTCCTCTCTGTCTTTCTCCAGGCTATAGAATGTGTACAAACATGGAAGAATCTTCATGGCTATAATTTAATATCCTGTCCCTGTACATGTGTTGGACATAGAGATGATGTCTTAGTGACTGGCGGCGAAGATGGCAAAATTTGTGTATTAAACTTAGAGAAGAAAAATATCACCAAATGTATTGGTAAGTCTAGCTCAGCGTGTGTGTGTGTGTGTGTCTTTGTACTTTTATTTTTTGCTTTTTTTTTTAGTATCATTATCATCATTGTATAGACATCATTGTGCTTTTTTCTTAGTCTATTTTTCATTTCTGTCTGTCTTCCATGTGTCTATTGTTGTTTTATTTACTAGCACTTTTCGAGTATTTGCGCCTCCTGGAGGCAGTGTGGTTGGTGCCAGTGTTGTGTAACCAGCACTTGTGCCAGTGACACGTAATAAGCACCTTTTGAGCATTGGGTTTCATGGAGGCAATGTGGCTGATGCTGGTATCGCGTGACTAGCACTTGTGCCGGTGGCGTGTAGAAAGCACCTTTTGAGCGTTGTGCTTCATGGAGGCAATGATAAATGACAGACCTTTGGCAATATGCCGTGCTTGACCAGAAGACCCATCAAGCCAAGTGACATCGTAGTCGTGGCAGATACTGGTGTCATGCCACTGGTATGTAAAAGCATCCATTATACTCTCAGAATGGTTGGCATTAGGAAGGGCATCCAACCATAGGAACCCTGCCAAATCAGACTCGATTCTGGTGCAGCCCCTCAGCTTTACAGCCCTGGTCAAACCGTCCAACACATGCCAGCATGGATAACAGACGTTAAATGACCAAGGATGATTAAGCTAGTATTTGGAACATAAATTAACATGAAGTTTTGATGGAATATTTTAATTTAGATCACTTTCACCCTTTAGCATTCAAAGGGGCCATATTCGCCTCAAATCTTCTCCCTGTTTTATGTTGAAACTGGAAGAACCAGCTTCTCACACCTACCCTACATTCTAAAGGTAAACTGTCACATCATTGAAACCTCAAAGCTGTGAGATTAATGCAGGATTAATTGAAAACTGTAAATAAGTAAGCATTACATTTGACAGGATAATCTGAATGCTAAAGGGTTTGTTTAATCATGAAGTTTGTTATCATTGAACAAGGGTGGTCGCAACTGGGTTGGCATGGAAACAGCAATCCGTTTTGTTACCATATTTCTGTTGAAATACGAGGTAGCATCAAAAAGTTCCTGGACTAGTTATGTTTAATAAAAAATAAACTTATTTAACATTATCTCCTTCGAAATAGTCACCTTGTGCAGCAATACACTGGTCCCAGC
Source organism: Octopus bimaculoides (assembly GCF_001194135.2). Lineage (NCBI taxonomy): Eukaryota > Metazoa > Mollusca > Cephalopoda > Octopoda > Octopodidae > Octopus > Octopus bimaculoides. The sequence continues at coordinate 7,157,504 of NC_069007.1, forward strand.
GTTCCTGCCACTTTTAGAATCCGGCCTGGAAGTCTTTTTCTGTAAGGGAGTTGAAGACTTTCTGTAATTTTTCTCTGGATCTCGACAGTGGTATTAAAATGGCAACCTTTGTGCTGTACTTGGGGAAGTAGATGGAAGTCCATAGGTGCTAAATCTGGTGAATAAGGCAGATGTGGAACCGATACCATGTTTTTGGCGAGAAACTCATGAGTAAGGAGAGCACGGTGACGGTGCATTGTGGTCTTGAAGAATCCAATTCTTCAGGTTCCTCAGATCCAGTTGCTTTCGTCAAACACTTCAAAACATTGCAGTAGAAATCTTGATTGGCAGTCTGGCCCAGAGGGATGAATTCTCGATGCACAATACCACATTTCTGGGGGCGGCACTCGTAGCATGCTTTCTAGATTGCTCAGCATCGTCCAAGGATGTTCTTCTACTTTTGAAGTGCCTATGCCACTTGAAACATTGCATACGACCCATTGCCTCGTTGCCATAAGCTTGCCAATGCATGCTCAGTGTTTCTGTAACAGACTTGCCAAGTTTGATGCATAATTTCCTGTCCATGACAACTGCAGACTATAGCATACATGAGATCACAAAAACACAAATTTCCCAACTTGTGAAGTAAACACAGTCAGTGATGTCACTTGGCACACTGCCTCATGAAGGCCGCTGCTAGCTCTCACTGCACGTGCAACTGTATGCTGCCATCTGTTGGGGTGCTATAGAACTAGTCAGGGAACTTTTTGATACCACCTCCTACACTGCCGTTGTTTCCATTAATTTTCAAAGAAATGACAAATTTAGTAAACGAATATTGTCTTTATTTAGCTGAGTTTTGGAACGTAGAAGGTTTAAATTTGGATCACTTCAAGCAAGAATTGTTTTATCATAGAACCAAGGGCTTTGTCAGATGGGGTTGTTGCAAAATGTTAAGATGCTAGGATAAATGTCATGCGACTGAGGATATATTTTTTCCATTGATTCCTCTTTTGTTTCAGACAAAGCAGATAGCTGCACCATTAACAGTATCACATTCCTGCGACAGAACGAAATCCTTATCACAAATTCCACAGGACAGTTGAAGATTTTCGACTTGCGAGCCAATCCCTCGGAAACTCCACAGACATTGTTTCTGTAAAATTTCATTTTTTTAAATTTCATTTTTATTGAATTTGTTTGTGTATTTTTGTTGCTATTTGGAGCCCAGTTGTCTTTGACCCAAGACAACCATGGAATTAGACAATTGGGTGGATGTAGCTGTTTGGGTGCTGATAGGACATTCAGCCCTTTTTTTGGTGCTGGAGGTACATACATGAAAGCACAAAATTGTACACCTACAGATAGAATGAGAGTGATACTACCAATGTTGATTTTGCCTTTCATCCTTTCAGGGTGGATAAAGTACCAGTTGACTATTGGAGTTAATGTAATTAACTAACCTGTTCCCCCAAATTTTCAGGCCTTGTGCCTATAGTACAAAAAATTATGTGTATGGATGAAGACAGTTGTGTAAATAAGTGCTGATCTCTAATTGTGGAAGGAACCTGTGGAAGAGGTAGACCCAGGAAGACATGGGATGAGGTGGTGAAGCATGATCTTTGAATGTTAGACCTCATGAAGACGATGACAAGTGACTGACACCTTTGGCAGTATGTTGTGCTTAAGACTCGTCAAGCCAAGTGGAATTGTAATTGTGGCCATTGTTGGTGTCATGTAAATGTCACTCGTGCCAGTGGCACATAAATAGCACCCATTACACTCTTGGAGTGGTTGGTGTTGGGAAGGGTGTCCAGCCATGGAAACCTTGCCAAATCAGACTGGAACCTGGTGCAGCTCTCCAGCTTATCAATTCCAGTCAAACTGTGTAATCCATACCAGCATGGAGAGCGCATGTTAAATGGTGATGATGATGGTAGAAAGAGAAAGAGAGATATTACAATATATTAACCCTTTCTGTGCCGGCAGGGTTGGAATTACACAAAAGGCCGTTGGAGTGTCGAAGGACCCCCTTTTATTTTTGCACATTTCTGCACTATCCATAATGTAATATTTGTTTGATCTTGTATATATGTGTGAGTACATGATACAGAACAAGAAATTTAGAACTTTATAGGTATATATTTGTAATTATTAGCGTTTAATGGCAGGAAATTAAAATATAGTTTGTTGGCTAGTTTATTGACTATGGCGTAGTGGTTAAGAGTGCAGGCTACTAAACTCTGTTAAGTGGTTGGCATCCAGCTGTTTGAAAACCATGCCAAAACTGACCTTGCCTTTGTGGGTGCCATGTAAAAAGCACTCTGCAGGGTAGTTGGTGTTAGGAAGGGCATCCAGCTATAAAAAAAAAACCCCTTCTAAAACTGACCCCAAGATTCTGAGTTCGATTCCAAGCAGTGACCTGAACACTAACAATAATAATAACATCGAAAAATACCTTAGGAATGAGAACCCAGGTTCAAAATTTCCCCAAGACACCTGAAGAAGGCTGGAGGGTATATCAGCCAAAACATTGTGTTAACAACAAACAAGATGAGGACAAATATCCGTCGAATGTAAATAATGTAAATCATGTTAAGTTAGTTTGGTTGTGCCACTTAGGGGGGCAGTGGGCATAACAACTACTTAAAAGGATGGGGTCACTACAAGAAAAAGAAGTTATGAACCACTGATTGACACCATTTCTCTATCTGTCTTGAAAACTTGCAGAAAGACTACAAAAATGTTGTGGGCCTTACCCTCCCTTATTTGGTTAAACTATCTATAGAAAGAAGCATGCCTCTTGCCACATGGTTGGCTGAAGTGGATTGAGTACCTACATTAATAATGATTTCAAATTGTTGCTCAGAGTCAGCAGTTTTTGAGGGGAGGGATAAGTCAATTACATTAATCCCAAGACTGGACTGGACTGGACTTGTACTTATTTCTTCATTCATAAGGCTTTGGTTGTCCTGGGGTTATAGTAGAGGACACTTGCCCAATGTGCCATACAATGGGACTGAACCCAACCATATAACTGGGAAGCACACTTCTTATTACATGTGTGTATGTGCACGTGGTTGTGTGTTCCTCCTTGACATTGCATGCTTATTGTAAACAAAGTCATTGTTCACGCAAAAATTGGTGTCAGTTGTTTGTAGTCTTCTGTGAAAACATGTCTGGCTGTGTTAGAAAGACTAAAAAAAATATTACCTTGCCTGGAAATCGGGTAATGGTGGGTGACAGGAAGAGCATCCAGCAACAGAAAATCTTCTTTGACAAATTTTGTCTGACTCCTGCAAGTGTAGAAAGTGAATGGTGAAATAATGCCGTGACTGATTGCCCAGTCAAATTGTTGGTCAGCTGAGATTGAACTATTGTATGGTCAGTGGCTTTCCTGTCGTGACCACCTCCTCTGTAAAGATTACGTAGAATCTCCTTATCTAATGTGTCTTTTTCGCTTTCTATATTTCGACAGGTCTGGAGAGCATGTGTCTTTGATGTGTGCAGCGAAACATCCGAGCCAACAGTATCTTGTTGCCACGGGTACAGTTGATGGCAGTCTTTGTCTCTGGGATCTCAGGCAGAAAACAAACCCAGTCACATTGCTTGGAGGTCACACAGGACCATGTAAGTTATGTTTGGCACTTGCTGGTATCTTTCACAAGAGGTAGTTAACCCTTTACCTGTCCAAAGCATTTTCAAAAGTTTGTCCTAAACGCCCATGCTTGTTGTTAGACATTTAGTTAGCCCTTGTTTCATCATCATCATCATCATCATTTAACGTCCGCTTTCCATGCTAGCATGGGTTGGACAATTTGACTGAGGACTGGCGAACCAGATGGCTGCACCAGGCTCCAATCTGATCTGGCAGAGTTTCTACAGTTGGATGGCCTGGGTGCTTTTACGTGCCACTGGCACGAAGGCCAGACAGGCGGTACTGGCAACAGCCACGCTCAAAATGGTGTTTTTTTATGTGCCACCTGCACAGGAGCCA
>NC_069007.1:7161489-7162746 GCF_001194135.2 Octopus bimaculoides
ATTTGACTGAGGACTGGCGAACCAGATGGCTGCACCAGGCTCCAATCTGATCTGGCAGAGTTTCTACAGTTGGATGGCCTGGGTGCTTTTACGTGCCACTGGCACGAAGGCCAGACAGGCGGTACTGGCAACAGCCACGCTCAAAATGGTGTTTTTTTATGTGCCACCTGCACAGGAGCCAGTCCAGCGGCACTGGCAATGACCTCGCTTGAATGTTTTTTCACGTGCCAGTAAGGCGACTTGGGTAACGATCACGCTCAAATGGTGCTATTTACGTGCCAAGGGCACGGAAGCCAGACAGCTGCTCTGGCAACAATCACGCTTGGACGGTGCTGTTAGCGCTCCACTGGCACAGGTGCCAGACATCGAATTTGGTGGATCCTTGTTCACTTGTATGTTGCTGTTGGCACTGTAATGTTCTTGTTACTATTACTATGTTGTGGTGGTATTCCACATCTTATCTTTGACTCGTCTATTGTGCTATTGCTAATAGCTCCGCAAGACGATGGTTTTGTAATGTTTACCTTGACAGTAACTTGAACTCGTACATATCACATCACTGACACTGACTCCAACTAAGAACTCATACGACTCTACTACTACTACTGACTTCCTACAGTGACTGACTGTCTGGCTTTATAGTGGTTGTGTCATACCACTTTGTCATGTGGGAAGCAGTGTACCATTTTCACTACAACACATGTTCTAAGTAATATTAAGCTTTCCTTTCATAAGTTCCAAGTTATTCTGGTGGTTGATAAAAATTGGGAGTGTGTATCATATATGATGCATGGACGCCAGAGAAACAGATACATCCTGGAGAGGTATAGAGTTAAGAATTTATATTTAGAAGAGGCAGTTTAATGTGACATCACTAAGTCATGTTATACAAAATATATATCTTTATATTGAGCCTATCTGTGACTGGGTGATGTAAGAAGAGGAAAACATTGTCACACTTACATCAACAACTTGATTGCAGACACAATGTATTCAGGATCTCGAAGCAAGTGGAATTTGTTGTTGCAGCCCGGGTCAGAACCCTGCCAGAGCACCAGCTGTCTGGCTTTCGTGCCGGTGGCACGTAAATAGCACCATTTGAGCGTGACCGTTACCAACGTTGTCTTCCTGGCACATGAAAAGACATTCGAGCGAGTTCGTTGCCAGTGCCGCTGGACTGGATCCTGTGCAGGTGGCACGTAAAATACACCATTTTGAGCATGGCCGTTGCCAGTACCTCCTGACTGGCTTCGTGCC
>NC_069007.1:7162764-7163920 GCF_001194135.2 Octopus bimaculoides
GTGGCACATAAAAGCACCCACTACACTCTCGGAGTGGTTGGCGTTAGGAAGGGCATCCAGCTGTAGAAACTCTGCCAGATCAGATTGGAGCCTGGTGTAGCCATCCAGTTCACCAGTCCTCAGTCAAATCATCCAACCCATGCTAGCATGGAAAGCGGATGTTAAACGATGATGATGATGATATATATGTATGTGTGTGTGTATATGTTTGTGTCTGTTTTTTTTTGTTCCTCAACATCGCTTGACAACCAATGCTGGTGTGTGTTACGTTCCCATTGCCTAGCGGTTCTGCAAAAGCGACCGATAGAATAAGTACTAGGCTTACAAAGAATAAGTCCTGGGGTCGATTTCTTCGACTAAAGGCGGTGCTCCAGCATGGCCATAGTCAAATGGCTGAATCAAGTAAAAGAGAAAGAGAGTATTTACATGCTATCTTGTATAGCTTTATCTGCTACAAGACTCACCATTCCAAAAATGATCATTTTGATTTTGTTTTAATTTCTTTAACAGTAACTCATCCCCGATGTTTTGTTTTCTGTTTCAGTGTGGGAAGTGAAATTCCACTCTGCCTATCCCAACCATTTATTCACCTGCTCTGAAGACGGTTCCTTGTGGCATTGGGATAATTCAACTGCTGCTTCGTCTTTCCCTTACTTGGTGTCTCCTTCGGTGAAGCCCTCTCTTGGTAACAAGCTTTTGTTTTATCTCAGTTTTTTGTAATGTGTGAATTAACTTCATTTTATGTTTGCTTTCCTATGCTGGCCTGGGTTGGACTGCTTGCCACAGATCATGTGTGTGTGTGTGTGTGTAATATATAGGTGCAAGCATGGCTGTGTGGTTAAGAAGTTTGCTTTGCTGCCAAATAATTTTGGGTTCAGTCTCACTGTGTGGTACCTTGAGCAAGTTTCTTCTACTATATCCTTGGATTGACCAAAGCCTTGTGAGTGGATTTGCTAGACAGAAATGGGAAGAAACCTCTCTCTGTATAATATATATATATATATATATATATTGTTGTACTTGGGGATGGTCATATTGCCAGTTTAACCAATAAAAACACACGCACTGTATAATTGGTGTTAATTTGCTTCAGCTTTATATTACATTACATTAATCCTATTTCGGCCAGAGTTCTTTCGTCACACTTCTGTGACCT
>NC_069007.1:7165009-7169887 GCF_001194135.2 Octopus bimaculoides
CGACAATGAATCCATCTACACAATTCCTTTGCCAAATCTTAGATAAGGGTCGGTGTCAGGGCTAGAGGAAGGAACTTGTGTCAGGATGGGAAGTGGGGGGGGGAGTCACTATTTATAGGGTGGATGAGTGAAGTGTGCGCGCGTTAGGATTTTGTTGAGGGTGGACGAGTGGGGTGTGCGATGGGGTTTGTCCCCTTGCTCCCTGCTGCCTAGCAATGGGTGAGGAGAATGTCTTGCATTCTTATTATAGATGTAGGTCTGGCTGTGTGGTTAAGCAGCTTGCTTTGCAACCATGTGGTTTCAGGTTCAGTTCTATTGCACAGAACCTTGGGCAAGTGTTTTTCTCTTTCCTTGCTATAGCCCCAAGCTGACCAACATATACATATATATATGTATATATATGTGTGTGTGTGTGTGTCTGTCCAACACCCTACTGCATGACAGCTGGTGTTGGTTTGTTTACATTCATATAACTCAGTGACTTGGTAAATTGAAACTAAAAAAAAACATGTACTGGGGTCGATATGTTTGATTAAACTCTTCAAAGCAGTACCTCAGCATAGCCACAACTCAATGAGTGAAACAAGTAACAGAAAAGATACAAGAGTCATTTGAATTAAGGTTTAAAAATGAAAACCTTTCAAAATCTAGTCCACAAGTTCAAAACCTGACACATGCAGTGACGTGGGAGGAGGTTGATTTCATCTTTGGGTTAGTTTAGCACCACCACCCGGTCAGGGGGCAGGGGGCTTTTTAGCAGAATATACTCTGTTGCAAGTATTTGAGGTTAGGAGGGTGACCAAGTAACCTTGTCTTACAAAGTTACTAGGTGACCCTGCCAATGCAGGTGCCACTTAAAAAAGCATCCAGTAAACTCTGTTAAGTGGTTGGCATCCAGCTGTTTGAAAACCATGCCAAAACTGACCATGTCTTTGTGGGTGCCATGTAAAAAGCACTCTGCAGGGTAGTTGGTGTTAGGAAGGGCATCCAGCTATAAAATAAAAATCCCTTCCAAAACTGACACAGAAGTATGGTGCAAGCTTCTTCCTGGCCAGCTCCTATCAAACCGTCCAACCCATGCCAGCATGGAAGGAGGACATTAAATGATGATGATGAATCCTGAACGAGAATATAGATTTACTTGATCATGGCTAACTCGGGGCCATGCAACAGCTATGTAGCACTGCAACTCAAGGAAATACTTATCACTGAGGTTTCCGCCAACAGCTTAGTGCCTTGGCTACAGACACAACACTGCCGCTGACTGAGGACTGGACAATTAATGATGGACACGTGGAGCTGAACGGTCAAGAAGTCTGCATTGCAAGCAGATCTCCGGTTAGGTTCCACTGTACGCAGCACATTTGACAAATGTCTTGTACTGGCCATTAAATAACACATGGGTCTTACTCCAAACCTTGCAACTGAAATTGGATTGATGGGCACAGTGTGGAAGCCGTTCCACTCAAACATGCACTCATCTCTCTCCCTGGAACCCTTTTTCTCAATCCTTCCACCCTCCTGCCTGTGTCCCTCCCCGACTTATTGTTCAAGAACTCCTACTGCATTGGAAACACTGGAAAATCTTGGAAGGGGTCTGCAAAGGATAAAAGCATAACTCCTTCCTCTGGAAAAGAAAAAGGATAAACAAGCATAATTTTTTTTTTTGTAAAATATTAATTTTATTTCAATGAAGAATTGAAAAAAAAAAATACCATTGAATTTCTTTATTTAAAAAAAAAATTTCTCTTAACCATCGACTAATTGTTTATACACAGACATGGATATTATATATACACAGGGTTATTCCAAAAGAAGGAACTAATTTCATTGCACAATATTTCAATAAAGAAAAGCAATAGAAAACTCCAGCTGAGTCACAAGTATTTTCTCACAATCAACTTTTATTTCTTGTCTTACAAGTGCTCAATGTGGCAACCACCTGCAGCACGGGAAATTTCAATGTGATAAGAGAATTCCTCCCGGACATGTACCATCATATCATGATCCACTGAGGTGAGGTTTTCTCGTAGGGATATGTAAAAGATTGCATTTATGTTCCACCGCCACCCACTAACCTCAATGACCTTAAACATCAAACAACAACAACGATCACCTCAGTGAATTTTCTTATCACATTGATGTTACCTGTACTACAGGTGGTGGTCACATTGAACACTTTGTAAGACAGGAAATAAAAGTTGATTGCGAGTAAATACTTGTGACTCAGCTGGAGTTCTCTATTGCTTTTCCTTATTAAAATATTGCATAATGAAATCCGTTCATTCTTTTTGAATAACCCTGTGTGTGTATATAAATATATATATACACACACATACAAACATATGCACAAAATTGAAAACAACTGAGTTATAGTTTTTAAGTGTTTACCGACAAGGCGCATGGCCTTGTGGTTAGGTTGCTGCACTCACACTTGCAAGATCATGGTTTCAATTCCTAGGTCAGGCAGTGTATTGTGTTTTTGAGCAAAGCTCTTCATTTCACATTACTAAAATGAGTAATCCCTGTGACAAGACGTGTAACCGGCCCCTATGTGTCCAAAGACTTTAGACAGTAATGTCCAGTGGTTTACCGTTACTTTTTATTGTTTTTAACTAGTTTTTACTAAAGATGTTTCATGAGCAGTGAGTTAGCTAAGTTGTTAGAATATTGGATAAGAGTATCTTGAGGTACTTGTTCTTGCTCTTTGCAGTTTGAGTCCCCCCCCCCCACTCTTCTTTGGTAGAAATTGGCTGAGATCAAACCCAGGAAGGGAGGCACTATGCCAGACTTAATTCTATACAGAGAATAGATGAGAGCGAGATAAGCCTGGTATAGAAGACATGGAGTTGTTAGAACTCAAATGAATTTGAACTTCAACTCTGAATTCTTCATCCATGGCATCAAGAGTGACTACAAGAGAAATGACAGTGATGCAGATTAACATAATTGGTTCGACATTATATATATATATATTTAGTTCGAATTTACAGAAGACAAAGACATGTGAGGGAACAACAACAACAGCAGGTGTATTAGTTTGATGCTTGGGAAGAATGGAAAAGTCTGATGTTTTGAGCCCATGCTCATCGACAAAAGATTGAAAGGGGAAAAAATGGAGAGATAATGAAAAAAAAATATACGAATATATTTACATAGTAATCTGTATTTTTTATGCTGTAGATACGTGTTTGTGTTATCTATCTATCTATCTATAAATGTTAATCCTAATTTAACTGCATCACTACATCCATAGTGGAGGCCCAGTGGTTAGGGCAGTGGACTCGCAGTTTCGATTCCCAGACAGGGCATTGTGAGTGTTTATTGAGCGAAAACACCTAAAGCTCCATGAGGCTCCGGCAGGGGATGGTGACGAACCCTGCTGTACTCTTCCACCACAACTTTCTCTCACTCTTACTTCCTGTTTCTGTTGTGCCTGTAATTCAAAAGGGTCAGCTTTGTCACACTGTGTCACGCTGAATATCCCCTGAGAACTACGTTAAGGGTACACGTGTCTGTGGAGTGCTCAGCCACTTGCACGTTAATTTCACGAGCAGGCTGTTCCGTTGATCGGATCAACTGGAACCCTTGACGTCGTAAGCGATGGAGTGCCAACAGATTATTGTCAAATGTTCTGCTTATTTATCCATGTTGTTTTGAATTAGTCCTGCATTATCTTGTAGCTACAAGGTTCTGATGATGTGAATGTTTATTTTTGGAATGACATGGTATGGTAGGTATGAGAGGCCAAATCTAGCTGTTTTGAATGCAAAACAGAATATTTGGGTTGGATATGGCTGGTTTAAATGTAGTAACATTTTCCTTTTATAGCAAAATACGTACCTAATAAAATTACGAAGGTTACTCTGCTCATTATGCATGAAATACACAATATTTTCTTCTTTTGTAGATTAGGTAGGCATAATTCGCCCCCTGCTTTTCAATCTCAGTATTAAAACTATGCATAGTACTGCTGTAGTACATATGCTGTGTACATTCCTACGTTTTCTTTACATGCTATAAAGGCAGAAGTAAATCTGCCTTCAACTCAGTCATGTGCTTGTGTTTCGCTTATTTCTTTTGTGTATTACTACATAAACATCAACTGCCTACCCTGAGTAATTACTGGTGGCATGTGCTTGATACGTATATACTGAAGTTTTAAGTTCTATTTTTCCAGTTTGCATCACCAAACCTCTATATATCTATTTTAAGTTGTTATTCAATTGGATATAGCCGTTTTTAAAGTTAACTACTCATATCTTATTGGGTAAGAATATGTCAAAGACATGCATATAATGAATACAGGCAATGTGCTCAGATTGCTGGCAGTCCAATGATGGGTCAACTGGCTGAAACTTCAAAGTTACTGTCAATGACATTCTTGTATAAGAATTATAAATTTGTACTCTACAAAAGTACAGAAAAACCCATCAGATTAATGTAAAATTGTTTTTATTATAACTAAACATAAAAAACAAACCTATATATTGTTGAGGAGTATTCCATTAAGAATGTATTAGAGTACGAAATAGAGCTTGTTCAGTTGGATGTGATAGCATTTATTTATGGAGCAATTATATATTACCTGAGGAGATACAACTAGGTCTATTATACAGGTAAACCATTATTTAATTTAAATTTAAATCCTGTGTATATGTGGATCTATGTTGTATTGAAACATGTGGAGTGGTCATTAAACAGCTGTCGAATCATACACCCTCTTCCTTTTGACTATATATATATATATATATATATATATATATAGGAGAATTTGTTTTGAGGTTCGAAAATGCACCTGAATTTGAAAAACGTGTAGTTGTTTTCAAATACATTTATCTACATACATACATACCAAACTAGTTTCAACAAATTTTT
>NC_069007.1:7169914-7172826 GCF_001194135.2 Octopus bimaculoides
TATATATATATATATATATATATATATAAATAAAACAAGGGTGTTTTACCATTGATAAACAAAAAATTGTTGAAAATAGTTTTGGTATGAATGCGAATAAATCTATTTAAAAAGTACGTTTTTAAAATTCAGGTGCATTTTCAAACTCCAAAACAAATTCTATATTTTTTCCTGCATAGGAGCACACCACTTCTTTCCATATATATATACATATATATATATTACTTAGTGCAAATACATTGAAAAAGTTGTTCATAAATCGACATAACACGCACATGGAAACAAAGTCAAATATTCAAATTAACAAAGCCTTATATAAATACCTGTTCATGCATATATAGATGAGTGTGTGTATGTATCATATATAGATATCATCATCATTTAACGTCCGCTTTCCATGCTAGCATGGGTTGGACGATTTGACTGAGGACTGGTGAAACCGGATGGCAACACCAGGCTCCAATCTAATTTGGCAGAGTTTCTACAGCTGGACGCCCTTCCTAACGCCAACCACTCAGAGAGTGTAGTGGGTGCTTTTACGTGTCACCCGCTCGAAATGGTGTCTTTTATGTGCCACCCGCACAAGAGCCAGTCCAAGGGCACTGGCAACGATCTCGCTCGAAAATCCTACGGGAGCCAGTCAGGCGGTACTGGCAACGGCCACGCTCAAAATGGTGCATCTCATGTGCCACCCGCACAAGAACCAGTCCTGGGGCACTGGCAACGATCTTACTTGGCTTGCCGGGTCTTCTCACGCACAATAATGATAAAAGTGAAAAGGGCATTGATTATGATCTTGAGACAGGGGTAACAATGCTACTGTCTTCAGATCAAAGACATGACTTAAATGCTTGCAACAAGAATCCACTAAAGACACTTAAGGGTCAGAGAGTGATGTGAAAGTAGGTAACACATGAAGCCTCTCTCTCTCTCTCTCTCTCTTCCCCTTACTCTCACGTTTCTCCTCCTTTCCATACACACGGCAGATCACTATTGAGTCTATCTTGTTCACACACATGCACACAAGCCACACGCCTTTGTGTGAGTGTGAGAGAGTTAACTGATGAGATTCAGAGATTCTCAATATAGAAAACACTTAGTAGCACTCAAAGGATTTGAACTTGTACTTTGAAGCCTTTACCAACAACCAATTCCTTGGTGGGTAAAGAGTATCGATAAGAGGAACCCAGGTGAGTGGATATGGAGACAATGATCCAAGTAAACAAATAAAACTGCTTGGGTTTGATATACAAAATATATATACATGTGTACATAGAAACAGAGAGAAGTACTCTGTAAGTTTGTTCTGCTAATATATAAATGCCTATATATTTACAATTGAATATCCCTCATCTGAAAATTTTCAGGCTTTGGTTTCTCTCTATTTACATGTATACATGCTATCGGACTTGTCACACTATACCTTCTCCCCTTTATTTTTCTGTCTTTGTATTCAGTGTGAGCTTGCTCTGTTAATATATAGATATCTTTATATTTATACTTGACTATTCATCATCTGAAAATTTCCATTCCTTCACGTAAAAAGCACCATTTGAGCACGATCATTTCCAGCTTCGCCTTACTGGCACTTGTGCAGGTGGCACGTAAAAAATACCATTTGAGTGTGGCCGTTGCCAGTACCGCCAGACTGGCCCTTGTGCCGTGGCACATAAAAAGCACCCACTACACACTCTGAGTGGTTGGCATTAGGAAGGGCATCCAGCTGTAGAAACTCTGCCAGATCAGATTGGAGCCTGGTGCAGCCATCCGGTTCGCCAGTCCTCAGTCAAATCGTCCAACCCATGCTAGCATGGAGAGCGGACGTTAAATGATGGTGATGATGAAACCCAAGTGGTTTAATTTTTTTTTTTGCATCAATGTCTCTGTGTGTATGTGTAGGATATTAGACAATAACTTGGCTCTAAGTGCACTGTTTCTTGTAAAACTAACGAAGGTGAGGAGTACCTGACTCATGATTTTTTGTCGATCACTAATTAATGCACACACACTCACTCACCCATATAATGTGTGTGTGTAATGGAGATAAACACCAAATTTTTTATGCGATCGGCTTTAGAATTGTTGAGATATTTTCCTGACATGAAACCAATGGTAACCCTAATACACAAAGAATCCTTACCCACCAATGCTGCATTGATCACTCATTCTCATTGGTAGATATTTACACACACACACATACACACACACACACACATACATAATTACTGGCTGCATAAGCCATTAAAATGGAAATCTGAGGTCCCAGACAAATATCAACCTCATCAAAGTTTCACTCTAGAGTTCCACTGTAAATAGTTTTCAACAATATCAACTACATAGACACACATTATTTATGTAATACATAAATGCATATAAGAAAGTAAGAGTATACCTCTTCATGTACAATGTAAGGAAGCACCTTTTGATGCAACTCTGATGAAGTGCCATTCCAATGAAGTCAACGGCAAATATTGCATAACTTTTCACCATGAAATCATTTACAGGCAACGGCTTGAGAAATGGAGTTCTACTGAAAAAAACTGACTAATAATAAAGATGTGCTAAATTCATTCTCTGTCTCATTTGGATTGTATATATATATATATCTATGTGGAGAGAACTAGATATACTCAGCATAAAAACATGTATTAGTCCTCTCCCTCATATATATATATATATATATACACACTATACACACACATATACATACATGCATATATATATATATATATATACATAGTGGTTGTCTACTCCTTACACAGAGTTTGACCACCTCCTGCACCTACACCTTAGCCCGTTCATGGCGTCTGATGTGGCTTATATATACATATATACACACACACATATATATACATATACACACATACAAATATATATATATGCAGACATTATGCATACACACACCTATATAT
>NC_069007.1:7172963-7177771 GCF_001194135.2 Octopus bimaculoides
CACATGCACATTCATACACTATACTCCCCCCCACACACACATATTCATACATCATAGCCCTCACACACGCATACATACACACACGCATACATACACACACTCAAATATACTTACACCCTCGGGTACACATCCAACCATTAAAGCAATTGATAGACCCTGAACGTCCTGTTTTCAAAGACCAGTCGGAAATATTTGGTATACCGCTTGGCACCCTTTCGGATCTCGTTGCAAAACCTTGGATGTTGGTTCCTCACCAATCCATCTCTGTGACTGACACCATCAGGGAGCTGCAGAAAAAAAACGGAAGAAAAAAGGACCGGGGTTTCATAGGTTGGAAAGTAACGCTGGTTTTTGTAAGTGTTCTAATTTAGCCATAGGCTCACTGTTACTATCAGACACATTATCAAATGTGTTCTTGCCATGACCATCCAGTCATTTTTTTTTTTTAATGCTGAATACTACATTATTATTATCATTATTGTGGAGGCGCAATGGCCCAGTGGTTAGGGCAGCGGACTCACGGTCATAGGATTGTGGTTTCGATTCACAGACCGGGCGTTGTGAGTGTTTATTGAGCAAAAACACCTAAAGCTCCACGAGGCTCCGGCAGGGGATTGGTGGTGAACCCTGCTGTACTCTTCCACCACAACTTTCTCTTGCTTCCTGTTTCTTTTGTGCCTGTAATTCAAAGGGTCAGCCTTGTCACGCTGAATCTCCCTGAGAACTACGCAAAGGGTACACGTGTCTGTGGAGTGCTCAGCCACTTGCACGTTAATTTCACGAGCAGGCTGTTCCGTTGATCGGATCAACTGGAACCCTCGATGTCGTAAGCGATGGAGTGCCAACAACAATTATCATTATTATTATCAAGGCAATAAGCTTGCTGAATCATTAGCATGCTGGGCAAAATGTTTAGCAGTTCAAATTCTGCCGAGGTCGACTTTGCCTTTTATCCTTTCGATGTTGATAAATTAAGTACCAGTGAAACACTGGCGTCGATGTAATCGACTACCCCACTCCCCTAAATTTCAGGCCTTGTGCCTATATTAGAAAGGGTTAGTATTATCATTATTATTATTATTACTCAATGGATTCTTTTTTTGTTTCTTTTTTATCCCCTCTGTAGCAAGAAACCTATACTTGTCCCTCTTTCATACTTTGAATTGGTATCCTACAACCAAAGGGAGCACTGGTGTTGGTGCCACATGAAAAGCACTGGTATGTGTGTGTGTGTGTGTGTGTATATATATATATATACATGTGTGTGTGGTTGGGAAACAAGCTTCTCCCATGCCTGCACCTAAATATGAGGTAGACCCAGGAAGACCTAGGGCGAGGTGGTGAAGCACGACCTTCGAACATTAGGCCTCACCGAGGCAATGGCTAGTGACCGAGACCTTTGGAAATATGCTGTGCGTGAGAAGACCCGGCAAGACAAGCGAGACCATAACCCGTGGCCTTTACCAGGGGTGTAGCCCGCCCACTTATGCATACCTTTCCTTCATTGGACACTAAACTCTGCTTGCGAAGATCTGTTGAGGCAAGTGAAATGAAATCGAACTAAATTCGACGACTGGCATCCATGCCAACCTTCCTTCTTTGGACACTAAACTCAGCTTGCTAAGACCTGTTGGGGCAAGTGAGATTGAAACTGAACCAAATTCGATGACTGGCACCCGTGCCAGTGGAGCACTAACAGCACCATCCAAGCGGGATCACTACCAGAGCAGTGGTCTCGCGCCCGTGCTGGTGGCACGTAAAAAGCACCATTTGAGCATGATCATTTCCAGCTTCGCCTTACTGGCACTTGTGCCAGTGGCATGTGAACAAAACAGTGGACTGACTCCTGTGCAGGTGGCACGTAAAAAACACCATTTGAGTGTGGCTGTTGCCAGTACCGCTCAACTGGCCTTTGTGCCGGTGGCACATAAAAAGCACCCACTACACTCTCGGAGTGGTTGGCGTTAGGAAGGGCATCCAGCTGTAGAAACTCTGCCAGATCAGATTAGAGTTTGATGTAGCCATCTGGTTCGCCAGTCCCCAGTCAAATCGTCCAACCCATGCTAGCATGGAAAGCGGACGTTAAATGAAAATGATGAATGATGATGATGATATATATATATATATAGGTGCAGGTCTAGCAGAAACTTGCTTCTCAACCATATGGTTTGGGTTCATTCCCACTGCATGACACCTTGGTCAAGTGTCTTCTACTGTAGCCTTGGGCCAACCAAAGCCTTGTGTGTATGTGTGTGTATATATATCTGCATTCGTCTCTCCCCACCACTTGACAACTGGTGTTGTATGGTTCATGTCCCTGTAACTTAGCAGTTCAGCAAAGAGACTGACAGAATAAGTACCAGGTCAGAAAATTAAGCACTTAGGGGTGAAGACACTTGACTAAAAAATTCTCCAATGCATTGCCCCAGCATGACCACAGTCTGATGACTGAAACAAAAAATATAAAACAGGTGCTGCTGCATTGCCTTCCCCATGACCACCACCACCACTGCCACTTTATGGGAAATTGTAGAACTCTCTAATTCCACAACTAAATAAATTTGAGGAGACAGGACGATTTGTTCAAGTTAAAAGCCTTACCTCTCCGTTCACAACATCAACCAAGTCTGGTGTGCGACATCCGTTCCTTGATGGTGCCAGGCAAATACTGTCTTCGAGGATTATGTGAGTGGTTTTATAATGCGTCAGAATTTTGTAGATGTCTTCTGGAGGTTTCCGGCCATAGATTTGGTAAATCTTGTAGGAAAAAGGAAAGAAAAGAAAAAGAAATTTGTAAACAAAGATTAAAAGTCTGAAATGATTTGGCATCAAGATTAGGATTATCCCTACATTCTTTGTGTCCTACCATTCTCCATTTTAGTTCTGATGTTTTTGACCTTTCTCCTATTTCTCTCCTGAGTCACCTAAAGAATGTACACTTTCTTGAACATTGTGTTTCCAATAAGCAAAAGCAAATGCAAACTAATTTACACACACACATCCCACATGTGTGTGTATGTGTAGCAGAGTGAGACCCAGCAAGACATGGGGTGAAGTACAGAAGGCCGGACCTTACAAAGGTGATACAGAGGACTGAGATATGTGGTGCATTGCTGTACTCAAAAAAGACCTGCCCACCACAGCAGAATTGGGATCCTAAAACAAAGGTGCCGTGTAAAAAGCCATTGGTGCAGGTGCTGGTGTCACACAAAAAGCACCCAGTACACTCCACAGAGTGGTTGGCATTAGGAAAGGCATCTGACCATAGAAACCATGTGCCAGAACAAATTATGGAACATGGTGCGGATCCTGGTCTTGTCATTTCATGTCAAGTCATCCAACCCATGCCAGCAAAGAAAACAGAAGTTTAATGATGATGGTGATTATAAATCATCATTGTTTAATGTCTGCTTTCCATGCTGGCATGGGTTGGACGATTTGACCGAGGACTGGCAAACCAGATGGCTGCACCAGGCTACAATCTGATCTGGCAGAGTTTCTACAACTGGATGCCCTTCCTATCACCAACCAATCCGAAAGTGTAGTGGGTGCTTTTATGTGCCACTGGCACGAGGGCCAGTCAGGCAAATACATATATCATTATATATATGTACCATATATAATGATTACTAAATAATAAAATAACAGAAACTATGTAATCATATTAGTTAGCTTACATGTTTCCACCATAAGAAGCAGTGCATGCAGAGCTGAGGGTTTGTGTGACATGTTATAGCAGAAACAGTTACAAGCCAATGAATGCGATTATGTAACTCCTGTTATTTTGTCATTGATTAGTTCATGTTACACTCCGAAATCTCTTAACACTTTACTTTAAAGCATTCATACATTGAATTCTAAGAAATGGTTATTAGATTATGGTTATACGTGTGTATGTGGTTGGGAAATCATAACTTGGAAGTTCAGCGGAACAGAATGCTATTTCTAGTGTTCTTCAGGTCGGGCGAGCCGCGAGGATCGGATACCGCAGGACAGACTCGTACTTGGAAGGAAAACCGAGGTAAGCCGATTACATCTACTCGCACGCATACACCACAATCATTAAATACTTTATTCTTGGATACGGACAAGTTCTTGGTTCAAATCCAGTTAAATCCACATACAGTAGCATTGGTGCCCCCACTGCCAGGAAGATGTGGAGGAGGAGAGGAGTGGAGGAAGGAGAGGCCTAAGGGGCAGAGCTTACCATTTTGGTTTTCTGACGTAGCAGCTTGTGTTCGTAATGTGGATGGTTGTTAATTGCTCTGCCCGTACACAGTTTTACCCCAGCCATTAACTGCATGCTGCCACTAAATGCTGCAGTTGGGGCACTGTTTGTTCTGGAAGAGAGAAAAGAAGAGGAAAAAAAAAAGAAAAGTAAGCAGAAAAAGACAAAAACAAATCCATGAAAAAAATATAAACAAAAACGATTTCTTCTCACTACACACAAGCTATATGTGTGTATGTGTGAGTGTGTATGGTTGGGGAGCAAGCTTCACAGCCAGACTTGTGTGTGTGTGTCTTGTATTATAGCCCCAGAATGGCCACAACTTTCTGAACTGATGTGGTAGAGGGAACCTGAAAGGAGCTTGTTGTGTGAGTACGTGTGTGTGTGTGTATTTATATATATATTCAGAAACAAGTTGATTTCATTCGAGGTGATGACTACTGACCGAGACCTTTGGAAATGTGCTGTGCGTGAGAAGACCCGGCAAGCCAAGTAAGATCGTTGCCAGTGCCCCTGGACTGGCTCTTGTGCGGGTGGCACATAAGATGCACCATTTTGAGTGTGGCCGTTGCCAGTACCG
>NC_069007.1:7179317-7181417 GCF_001194135.2 Octopus bimaculoides
TCAACAAATTTCATTCAACAAAAACAATAACAATATTTAACAAAAACATCTTTAAATGATGGTCTGACCGTCTGCCAAGCAAATGGGAAGCAGTAATTGAGGTAGATGGTGAATATGCTCCGGAAGAATCATTTAAAGACGTTTCTGTTACATGTTATTGCTTTTGTTGAATAAAATTTGTTGAAAAAAGCTGCAATAATTATGCACCGACCGAATACATACACACACACACACACACATCTAAGAAGAATAACAAAATAAAGAGTACGAAGAAGAAGAAGGAGAATACAAAGAAGAATGAAAAATATGAACAACAAAGAAGTAAAGAAAAGAAGAGGAAGAAAAGATATGAAAGACATACTTTATCCATTCCATTAAATCAACAGTGTCTGGGTCCCAGAATTCTTTGAGGTCTTCAAGTTCTTTATAGACACCTGGTAATACCTGGAAACAGAGCAGTAGAGTACATAGATGTAGTAAGTATTTAGAATAATACACCTATGATGGAGAGGGTTCCAGCCGTGACCACCCTAGCTTTTATTCATTTAGTCATAATAAGACTGTATAATTCAATAATAGCCTGCTGTTTTTCTTTAATAGCAGAATGTAATTTAAAGGAGATTTGGCTGCTATTTTTAGCAAGTTGAATGACACAGGTTACATCATGGATTAATGCCTTCATTACCACATTTTTATTCAAATCCACTACTTTTGTTTCAATTAATTTCAAAAATGACAAAAAATTTAGTAAAATGATTTTGTCATTACACTGTGCAACATGATTTTTGTTCTTGGGTACCAATTGTTATTTCCCGTTTGTCTATCCCGAGAAAGTATGAAAAATGGCTAATATTTCCATCAAACTATGCTTTTGTTATGATATTTCTTCAAACCCCAATGAATCCCTCTCAGAACATGGCTATGATGCTCCCCAACTACTTCTGCTCATCATCAGAGATGCTCATATTGTCAGCGACTAAGGGACATGCTCAAGTGGTTAAAGTCAAACAACTGACAAGCAAATCTGTGACATTGAGCAGAATATTTGCTATAACGATATTTCTGCTTCAGCACCTCGACACAGAATCTGTGTGAAATGTAATGGAAAATAGGTGAGTTTGGAAACATTATTGTCAAGGTGACAACAACAAAGTTTGAGGGAAATGGTAGTGATTTCGTTTGATTTCTAGATAGAAGCAAATAGAAAATAACACTTACTGACCAAAGACAAAAAAAAAAAAAGAAATTTTAATTTTGTTACACAGTGTTATTAAGCTAAGCCGGTGTATGGAACATAAATTAACAAGAGATTCTGATGGATGGTTTTAATTTACATCCCTTGAGTAAGTTTATGTATTATATGACCAGGGATAGAATTGGGTAGGTTGGAATCAAAATAAACAAGAGAACTTACAGTGTAAAGAAGAGATGCCAGGATACTTCCGATAACGAAATGACGAAACAGGAATACCTGGAATAATAGAAATTATATTTAATTCTGATAGTTTTCATCATCATTTACCGTCTGCTTTCCATGCTGGCATGGGTTGGACGGTTTGACTGGAACTGGTAAGCTGGAGAGCCATACCCGGTTCTAGTCTGATTTGGCCTGGTTTCTAACGCTGGATACCCTTCCTAATGCCAACCACTCCAAGAGTGTAATGGGTCCCTTTTACAGGTGCCCCTTACGTGCCGCTGGCACAGGCCATAATTACGGTTTCACTTGGCTTGAGTCTTCTCAAGCACAGCAAAAATCTTATAAATAGAAGAAAGAAAAAAGTGAGACATACCCTAATACTGAAGCAGTCATTTATTTACTTGTTTTTCAGTCATTAGATGGTCATGCCGAACTGCTAAGTTATGGGGACGTAAACACACCAGCATCGGTTGTCAAGCGATGGTGGGGGTACAAACACAGACGCACAAACATATACACACACACACACACACACACACACACAAACACATATATAATATACATATATACGACAGACTTCTTTCAGTTTCCGTCTACCAAATCCACTCACAAGGCTTTGGTCGACCCGAGGCTATAGTAGAAGACACTTGCCCAAGGTGCCACGCAGTGGGACTGAACCCAGA
>NC_069007.1:7181892-7185500 GCF_001194135.2 Octopus bimaculoides
GAACAAAACATTGAATTGATTCCTGTGCAGGTGGCACGTAAAAAACACCATTTGAGCGTGGCCACTGCCAGTACCGTTGGACTGGCCCTAGTGCTGGTGGCACGTAAAAAGCACCCACTACACTCTTGGAGTGGTTGGCGTTAGGAAGGACATCCAGCTGTAGAAACTCTGCCAGATCAGATTGGAGCCTGGTGCAGCCTTCTGGTTCCCTAGTCCTCAGTCAAATCGTCCAACCCATGCTAGCATGGAAAGCGGACGTTAAACGACGATGATGATGATGATGATGATAAGTTGGAAGAATGTGTTGAGCTTCAATGTCCACTTTGGCATGGTCTCTATGGTTGGATGCCCTTTCTAGTGCCAACCACTTTACAGAGTGGACTGAGTGCTTTGATTGTGGCACCTGCACTACAGAGGTCACCATGTGGCTTGCAAAACCCTCTTCAACTGAATAGGACTACAGGAGAGAAGAGAAGGTGGCTTTATGCTAGGTGGTGAGGGGTTAAAGTATGAAAGAAGGGGCCAGAACAGAACAAGTTTCTTGCTGTAGAGGTGGCCATGTGGTTACTTATAGAAGTGAGGGTGGGAATAACTGGGGTGGAGCTGGAAGGACAAAAACAAAACAGTGGTGAGGAGGTGTTAGGGTGGATGAAATAGTGATGTCAATGTTACATGGTTATGCTTAACCCTTTAGTGTTTAAACCGGCTGTATCCAGCCCAGATATTCTACACATTTTATGCTCAAACTGGCCAGAACCAGCCTCTCACACCTACCCTACAATGTCATTCTAAAAATAAGCAATTACATCTCTCCTATCTTGAAGCTACAAAATAATATCAGATAATTTTTTTTAAATGTGAATAAATAAGGATTACTTTTGACAAATTAATCTGAACGCTAAAGTGTTAAAGGATAGGATGGTCACAAGCTGGAATGGCTTTTCAGAAAGAGCCGACCTAGGATTACATAAAAACAAAAGCGGAGGATGGGGTGGGTTGAAAAGGGAGAAAGAAAGACAGAAAGGAAAAGAAAGAAAGAAAGACAGAAGTGAACTGACCTGTGTGGAAAGCGATTTCTGGCCGAGCAAACAGCAAAGGACGATAATTGGATGTCGGAGATTTACTGCAAAGATAGAAATCAAAGTTCTGAGAACAAGACTGTGCGTGTGTGTGTGTGTGGTATCTTGCACTTGTTACAGTTATTAGACTGTGGCCATGCTGGGGGCACTGCTTTGAAGGGTTTTAGTTGAACGAATTGACCCCCAAGTTCGTATTTTCTTTTTAAGCCTGGTACTTATTCTATCATTCTCTTTTGCTGAACCGCTCAGTTACAGGGGCGTAAACACATCAACACTGGTTGTCGAGCAATGGTAGGGGACAAATACAAACACACACATTACCATAATATTAGTGTGTGCGTGTATATATATATATATGTGTGTGTGTGTGTGTATATATATATATATGTATGATGGGCTTCTTTCAGTTTTCATTTAGCAGTCTAGCGTATCCACTCACAAGGCTTTGATTGTGAGAAGACAGAAGACACTTGCCCAAGGTGCCACACAGTGGGACTGATCCCAAAACCATGTGGTTGGGAAGCAAGCTTCTTACCACACAGCCATGTCTGTGCCTACACACATCATCATCATCACCACCGTTTAACGTCTGGCTTCCATGATGACATGGGTTGGAGGGTTGACAGTATCGGCCAGGCAGAAGACTACGCCAGGCTATTGTATAAAGGATAAGAGATGAGCCCAGTGCATAACTGGTACTTATTTAATCGACCCCCAAATAGATGAAAGGCAAAGTCAACCTCGGCGGAATTCGAACTCGGAACGATTCTGGTAACGATTTTGCCAGCTTGCTGCCCTCAATAATAATGGTTTCAAATTTTTCCACAAGGGCAGCAATTTGGGGGAGGGTAGGGGATGAGTCGATTATATTGACCCCAGTGTTCAACTGGTACTTATTTTATCAACCCCGAAAGGTTGAAAGGCAAAGTAGACCTCGGTGGAATTTGAACTCAGCACGTAGCGGTAGATGAAATACCACACAAATGAGTCTGCCAGCTCACCCACCTTTTCAATAATAATAATAATAATAATGATTGTTTCAAATTTCGGAACAAGGCAAGTAATTTCAGGGGAGTGGGGCAAATCGATCACATCAACCCCAGTGCTCAAAAGTTGACCATGGCGGAATTTGAACTCGGAACATAAAGATGGATGAAATGTTGCTAAGCATTTTGCCCATGGCGGTAACAATTCCACCAATTATGATAACGATTCTTAGCCATCCATGCTCTCAGAACTAAAAAAAAATAAATAAAGTTGACCATGGTGGAATTTGAACTCGGAACATAAAGATGGATGAAATGTTGCTAAGCATTTTGCCCAGGGCGGTAACAATTCCGCCAATTATAATAATAATTCTTAACCATCCATGCTCTCAGAACTAAAAAAATATAAATAAAGTTGACCATGGTGGAATTTGAACTCGGAACATAAAGACAGACGAAATGCAGCTAAGCATTTTGCCCATGGCAGTAACAATTCCGCCAATTATGATAACGATTCTTAGCCATCCATGCTCTCAGAACTAAAATAAAATAAATAAATAACATTGACAAATAAAAAACATGACTTACTGGCGCCATTTCTTGAAACAGGAGACCAGCATCAACACCAACAAGACCACGTGACCCACGGCATAAACTGGGAAGACGAAACCATTCGTTAGGCGTACAAACGTGTCCCATTCTAGGAATCCAAATGCTCCATTGCACAGATAGAGTTGGGAGTCAAAGTCACTGTAGAATGAGAAAAGGGAAAGACATTAAGCAGGTGAGGGGAGGGGGACAGCAGCAAACATAGAGGGAGAGAGAGAAGGAAACATATAAGTATCTTTGTTTTCTCTTTTACTCATTTCAGTCAGATGACTGTGGCCATATTGCAGCACTGCTTTGAAGGGTTTCTTAGTCAAACAAACTGACCCCAGGAGGTTTTTTTTTAAAGCCTGGTACTTATTTTATCAGTCTCTTTTGCTAAACCACTAAGTTAGGGGGAACATAAGCCATCAACACCAGTTGTTGAGTGGTGTGGAGGAGGGTGGAGAAACAAACAGACACATACACACACAACAGGCTTCTTTCAGTTTCCGCTTTCCAAATCCACTCACAAAGCTTTGGTTGGCCCGAGGTTATAGAAGGCACTTGACCAAGGTGCCATGCAGTGGGACTGAATCCAAAACCACGTGGTTGGTAAGCAAGCTTCTTATTTCTTTATTGCCCACAGTGGGGACAAACAAGGACAGACAAACGGATTATGTCGATTATATCGACCCCAGTGCGTAACTGGTACTTATTTAATCGACCCCGAAAGGATGAAAGGCAAAGTCGACCTTGGCGGAATTTGAACTCAGAACGTAGCGCCAGACAAAATATTGCTAAGCATTTCGCCCGGCGTGCTAACGTTTCTGCCAGCTCACCGCCTGTATATAGGGTGTTTGGGCTAAATTTGACAGTTTGCACATAGGGAAAAGAAAATACAAGATCCTATTCAAAAATAAAAGTATTTTAAAAATTCCAAAAATAGCAATTAGAT
>NC_069007.1:7186331-7190187 GCF_001194135.2 Octopus bimaculoides
ATATATATATATATATATTATATTGTCCATCCTGATTGTTGGTTGGTGTCAGGAAGGGCATCCAGCTGTAAAAACCATGCCAAAACAGACACAAAAATCTGGTGCAGGCTCCTGTTAAACCATCCAACCTATGCCACCATGGAAGGCAGATGTTAAACGATGATGATATATATATATATATATATATACAGTCAAATCGTCCAACCCATGCTAGCATGGAAAGCGGACGTTAAACGATGATGATGATGATGATGATGATATATATATATATTGTTTGAGGTTCAATTCTACTGCACAGCCCCTTGAACAAGTGTCTTCAACCACAGTCTTGCAACTGACACAGTTTTGTGAGTGATTTGGTTGAGAGAAACTGAAAGAAGCCCATTGCATGTGAGTGTGTATGTGTCTATGGTGGAGGTGTATTTCTACTTGCAGCTCTTTGTTACATTGTCAAACAACAGTCGTAAAAGAGCATCTCTGCCATACAAGCAGTGTCTTTCGTTTTCAATCTTCTGTGAAAGCATGTCTGGGTTGTGGGCAATGTTACCTCACTTGGAAACAGGTGGCAGTCAATGAGAGGGAGGGCTGCTGCCAGGTGAGACAATTAGCTTAAAGGTGAGACTTACGTGTAAGAGCCGAGTCCAAATTTGGTGAGAAGGAACTTGAAAATATGTTCATCAGCATCCAATACAATTATAACCTAAACAGGAAGAAAACCAGAGAGATGCTGAATCTCAATATGTATACAGACACACTAATATACACACACACACATACATACAAGCATACACACATACATACATACACACACACACACACACACACACACACTGATTAGGTTTTGCAGAACATCCAAGATGCCAAGCTGTGGACTTGAACTCAAAACCCTCATGAATGTGAAGCAAACAGCTTAACTACTCATTCATGCCTGCAACTCAATACATACACACACACACACACATACATACATACACACACACACACATAAATACATACACACACAAATATATATATATATAGATTGGTTGTCCAAAAAGTTTGTGCTTTGACTGAAACCACCTCATTTCTGGGAAGAGGGTATTTTCAAGTTAAAGGAAAGATGGAGACACATTGTGCAACAAAATGGTTCGTATTTGTTTGATTAAAAATGCTATGGCAAGTATTTATTGACCTTTTTCTTTCCTTTAAAAATCAGCACGAACTTTCCGGACAACCCAATACACACACACACACACACACACACACACTTATAAAGGCAGTGATCTG
The DNA here is from genome assembly GCF_001194135.2 of Octopus bimaculoides. Classification (NCBI taxonomy): domain Eukaryota; kingdom Metazoa; phylum Mollusca; class Cephalopoda; order Octopoda; family Octopodidae; genus Octopus; species Octopus bimaculoides. Next base: position 7,187,598 of record NC_069007.1, read on the forward strand.
GCAGAATGATTACTTTGCCAAGAAAATACTTTGCAGCATTTCTTCCAGTTTCATGCTCTGACTTCAAAAGCTGCTGGGGTTGACTTTACAGTCATTCTTTTGGGATCGATAAACCATCTGATTATTGAAGCGAGCTTCTTAACCACACTGCCATGTCTGTACCTCCATAGATCTAATTCCTCTTCACGTGGGTTCCCTTCAACGCAATGTAATTTCTGAAATACTGGGAATGAATGGAAGAAGAATTTACGATTCACTTACCTTAATCAGTTTGTTGATGGCTACCATCAGCACAAGCGATGCCAGGCTGAAGATTGAAACCTTAGACAATTGGTAAAAGCTGCCGCCCGCAGAAAAGAGGTAGTTCTGAGGATGAAATGATAAAGAGAAGAGAAAATAGTAAGGTTTGGTCTATATTTAACTACTTGTCTGGTGACAGGAATAAAAGTAAGTACTATTTTGGGCCTTAGAGCTCCCTTATGTCCAGTTACCTGGTTTCCATGGTATTTTAAGTGACCCCAAGATCATGAATTTCTCCCTGAAAGGGATGCTAGTCTGTGACAGAAAAATACATTTTTTTACAGTTGAGTACATGACTGGAGTAACATGAAACGAATTGCTTTGATCAAGAATACAATGCACCGCCTAGTCCAGGGATTGAAACAATGATCTTGTAATCACTAAACACTCTAACCTAGGAAGCAGCCTGGAGAAAAGAGGGAGTTCTGAGGATGAAATAATAAAGAGGAGAGACAAAAAGTAAAGATTGGTTCCCTCCATAATTAGAGCTCAACACTTCTTTATGCAACTGTCTTCATCCATACATCATATGACCAAACTACTGTAGTCGTCTCTCTTGCACACAACATCTGATGGCTTTTATACCCAGTAAGAAGCACCAGATATACATATGGAGATAAGAAGTGCATTGTTATGCAGGAAAGAATATAAGAGAATTTATTTTGGGGTTTGAAAATGCACATGAATCTCAAAACATGTAGTTGTTTTTAAATTTTGAAATAGATTTATTGAAATACCAAGCTGGTTTTGGCAATTTTTTGTTTATCAATTTAAAATAAATAAATAAATAGGGGGCTTAGGAGAGTTTAAAGTTACATGGGAAAATCTGGTAAAACATATTTAAATGATCAAATGTTCATAGAAATTTCAACAAGTCTCACTGAGTGTAACTTTAAACTCTCTTAAATCCCTTATGTATTTTTAACCATTGATAAACAAAAAATTTGAGATTCAAGCGCATTTTCAAACACCAAACAAATTCACATATATATATATACATATATATATATATATATATATATATATATATATAGGAGCGGCTGTGTGGTAAGTAGCTTGCTTACTAACCACATGGTCCCAGGTTCAGTCCCACTGCGTGGCACATGGGGCAAGTGTCTTCTACTATAGCCTCGGGCCGACCAAAGCCTTGAGTGGATTTGGTAGACGGAAACTGAAAGAAGCCCATCATATATATGTATATATATATATATGTATATGTGTGTATATGTTTGTCTCATCCAACATTGCTTGACAACCGACGTTGGTGTGTTTACATCCCTGTAACTTAGCGGTTCGGCAAAAGAAACTGATAGAAAAAGTACTAGGTTTACAAAGAATAAGTCCTGGGATCGATTTGCTCGACTAAAAGCGGTGCTCCAGCATGGCCACAGTCAAATGACTGAAACAAGTAAAAGAGTAAAGAGTATATATATCATCATCATCATCGTTTAACGTCCGCTTTCCATGCTAGCATGGGTTGGACGATTTGACTGAGGACTGGTGAAACCGGATGGCAACACCAGGCTCCAGTCTGATTTGGCAGAGTTTCTACAGCTGGATGCCCTTCCTAACGCCAACCACTCAGAGAGTTGTCCCTAAGTTTATACAGTAGATTGGTTTCACAAGTCATCAAACAAATCAAGAGAGCTACGTCCTTAACGATATTCAACACTTGTATGACAGCTACATTTAATTATAACACACACACATGCACAATCTATATACCCCGCTGCCAAAAAAAACTCCCGCCAAAACCTTCCAAATATATCTATAGCCATGTGTTTAGATTGAACCGGTGACTACATGTTTACCTACCTTGAACATAAGCAGGATCATGAATGATATAATGAAGCTGACTGCCAGTGAGCCAAGTATCATTGGACTGCAGAACTGCATCACACACACCAACAGAAGGTTGCACAGTTCGATAACTAGCATCACCTTCACCTAAACGGCAACAAGACAAAGCAACATGGTTAGATATAATAACAACAACACACCGCAGACATTTACACATTTAAATATATACAAATTACGGAGATGTACTTGCATAGCAAGTGACCTGATCTGAGATCGTGTGCTGGAACGAAAACAATTACAGCGTGGAAGGTGTTTATAAGCCATTTAAAATAACACACAAAATCCGTTAGATTCACTTCAACATTTACATTTAATTTGTCAAAATATTTTCGTCACTTTGAGACCGCGACCTGTTCACTGACAGAATTTTGTCAGTGAACAGGTCGCGGTCTCAAAGTAACGAAAATATTTTGACAAATCAAATTTAAAT
>NC_069007.1:7190959-7194893 GCF_001194135.2 Octopus bimaculoides
GTGGCATTTAAAAGCACCCACTACACTCTCTGAGTGGTTGGCGTTAGGAAGGGCATCCAGCTGTAGAAATTCTGCCAAATCAGATTGGAGCCTGGTGTAGCCATCTGGTTCACCAGTCCTCAGTCAAATCGTCCAACCCATGCTAGGATGGAAAGCGGATGTTAAACGATGATGATGATGATGATATATAAATGTAACGGAAGAGGATTGTTCAAGGTGTGTGAGTGTGGAGTTCACAAGATGCAAAAACAATAAAGAAAGAAAACAGGAAAATAAATAAAGAAAGAAAGAAAGAAAGAAAGAAAGAAGCAAACACTTACACTCAGTACTGGGTTTGTCTTCCATCGTAGATAGTATGAGATCGCTGCCACTTGGAGCCAGAGGAAGGGCAACGAGAAGCTCTCTCGTAGTGGGATGACGTATTCTACTCTTGTAGTATCTAGTCTTGAGAAACATACCATTTTAATAATAACAATAATAATAGGAGAGTATTGTAGTTCGATTGAAGCATTGTGTATTGCTTGTAAAGAATAAAAACTTTAGAATGGTACAACAATGCACTATAGAACAAAAAATGGACTATATACTTGTTGTAATTTGGTTATCTATAGTCCGATGATATTTCAGAATTAGAATTCCTTCTTCAGATCTTCTTAGCTGGAGTCTCTGCTATAAACTGTTTTCCAACGGTTTTCTTTCTTCGAGAGACTCCAGCAAAGAAGATCTGAAGAAGGAATTCTAATTCCGAAATATCATCGGACTATAGATAACCAAATTACAACAGGTACATAGTCCATTTCTTGTTCTATAGTGCATTGTTGTACCATTCTAAACTTTTTATTCTTTACAAACAATAATAATAACTACAACAGCAATAATAATAATAATAATAATAATCCCTTCTACTAAAGGCACAAGGCCTGAAATTTTAGTGGGTGGGGACTAGTTAATTACATCGATCCCAGTGATCAACTGGTACTCAATTTATTGACCCTGAAAGGATGAAAGGCAAAGTCAATCTCAGTGGAATTTGAACTCAGAACATAGTGCTAGGCAAAACACCACTAAGCATCTCATCCAGCGTGCTAACGATTCTGCCAGCTCTCCACCTTCACAATAATAATAATAATAATAATAATAATAATAATATTCATCATTTAACGTCCGCTTTCCATGATAGCATGGGTTGGACAATTTGACTGGGGACTGGCGAACCAGATGGCTACACCAGGCTCCAATCTGATCTGGCAGAGTTTCTACAGCTGGATGCCCATCCTAACGCCAACCACTCCGAGAGTGTAGTGGGTGCTTTTTACATGCCACTAGCACGAAGGCCAGTCAGGTGGATACTGGCAACGGCCATGCTCAAATTGTGTTTTTTACATGCCACCTGCACAGGAGTCAGTCCAATGTTTTGTTCACATGCCACCGCCACAAGTGCCAGTAAGGTGAAATAATAATAATAACAATAATAATAATAATCCTTTCCAGTGCATGGGTCAGATGGAGCTTGTTGAGGCAAATGCTCTATGGCTTGATGCCCTTCCTGTCACCAACCCTCACCTCTTTCCAATCATGGTAATATTTTCCGATAGCTAGACATGTTTTTCATGGAGGACTGAGAATTAATTTTGTTGCATATATAATGGTGATGCTCATTTACAACCATCATATAGTGCCTCGACTGGGATACACTCAAACGCTATCTCTCTCTCATATATACAATATCATCCTTTATCATCTGTTTTCCATGCTGACATGGACGGTTTGACCAGAGCAGGCAAGCTGGGGAGCTGCACCAGGTTTGGTTTCTATAGCTGGATGCCCTTCCTAACACCAACCACTTTACAGTGTGCGCTGGATGCTTTTAATGTGACACCAGCACGAATACTTTCACATGACACTGGCATGTCTGCCATTTATATGGCACTAGTGCAGGACTCTTGCAAGCCAATTCTCTTCACCAAGGGAAGTGGCCTTAACACTTCGGCTGTAGAGGATGGCTCTTCTTGAGTACAGTAAGGCACCAAACATCTCAGTCCTTTGTCATCTCATCTAAAAGATTCAGTGTCCTGTGGTTGTCTCCCATACTCTTGGGTCTCCTTCTTCCACATGCTCCATCCACTTTGAGGGCTTCTTTCAGTTTCTGTCTACCAAATCCACTTACAAAGATTTGGTCAGCCTAGGGCTATAGCAGAAGACACTTGTTCAAGGTGCTGCACAGTGGGACTGAACCCAAGACCACACAGTTGGGAAGCAAGCTTCTTAGCCACTCAGCCATGCTTGAGCTGGTCAGAGAATATATTTATCCTGCATCCAATTGGAGCTAAATATCGGTTGTTAAGAAGAAAAAAAATGTGCTTCTGAGAATTGGGAAGTGTTTAAACATACATAGCTGTGTGTGAAAAGCTATGCTACATGGCAGTGAAACATGGGCTGTGACAGCTGAGGACATGTGTAGGCTTGAAAGAAATGAAACCAGTAAGCTTTGCAGCATGTGCAATGTCAGTGTGCATGTTTGACAGGGTGTAAGCATTTTGAGAGAAAAGTTAGTTTGAGAGATACGAATGCGCTGGTACAGTCATGTGACACATATGGACAAGAACAACTGTAAAGAAGTGCTGATCCCTAACTGCAGAGGGAACCTGTGGTGGAGGTAGACCCAGGAAGACATGGGATAAGGTGGTGAAGCATGATCTCCAATCTTTGGGCTTCACAGAGATAATGACTAGTGACTGAGACCTTGGGTGATATGCTGTGCTTGAGAAGACTCGCCAAGCCAAGAGAAATTGCAGTTTTGGCTGATACTGGGTCATGTAACCAGCACCCATACAGGTGGCATGTAAAAAGCACCTTTCAAATGTTGAGCTTCATGGAAGCAAAGTGGTTGAGCTCCTTTCGAATGTTGGGCCTCACGGAGGCAATGACCGAGACCTCTGGCATTATGTCGTGCTTGAGAAGACCCATCAAGCCAAGTAAAATCACAGTTGAGGCAGATGCCAGTGTCATGCAAATGGCACCTGTGCCAGTGGCATGTAAAAGTGCCTATCAAGCATTGGGCCCCACAGAGGCAAGGACGGAGACCATCTGGCATTATGCTGGACTTTGAGTGTTGGGCCTCATGAAGGCAATGACAGAGTCCATTTGGCTTTATGCCGTGCTTGAAAAGAAGATACATCAAGCCAAGTAAAACCACAGTTGTGGCAGATACTGGTGTCACGCAAATGGCTCCCATGCAGGTGGTATGTAAAAGCACCCATTACACTCTTGGAGTGGTTGGCATTAGGAAGGGCATCAATGCCAAATCAGACTGAAGTCTGGTGTAGCCTTCCAGCTTGCCAGCCATGGTCAAACTGTCCAGCCCATGCCAGCATGGACAATGGGCGTTAAATGATGATATATAGTCTTTGAATGGTGCCAGTGATGAAAAGAGAGAGAGAAGAGAGAGGCAAAATGGAAGGATTATAATAGAGGAAGAATGTGGAGAGAAAGAACAAAACATACCTGTTGAAGATGTAAAAGCAAGCAGCAAGAATGCCGGTCAACCATGACTCACTTAACATCCATGCTGTAACGAACAGGGAACTGACCAAGGCACCGTGAAGGGAAAATATGGTGTGGATATAAAAGAAAACTGGCAGGAAATTCTTCTGTAGGAGAAAATAGGATAGTATGAGAGATATATTTATATATGTGTGTGTGTGTGTGTCTAATATATTTAATGTATCTAATTTGTTTATTAGCATAACAGCCTCTACATCCACTTAACTTGATCCCTCTTAAAGCCATTCTTTACCTCGTGGAATGATTCCCCGTGAAGACACTGGAATCTAAGTTTGAATCTTTTGAGCACAACTAGATGTCTTCTAGACTAACAATCTCTGGATCTCATCTGTGGACTATATATATATATATATATATATATATATATATA
>NC_069007.1:7194977-7196053 GCF_001194135.2 Octopus bimaculoides
AAAACCTCCCACAGAAATAATTAAAATCTAAAAAATTATAAACACCTATCAGCTGCAGAAACCTGTGACATGCTGAGGAGTCTGTGATATAAATTTACATATATTAGCCAGAAAAATTCATGATGTACAGAGTGCACGATAGGTGAACTGGGATATGGCAAGGGATTACTATATATATAATCAGCTTGGAACCTGGTACAAAGACATACTAGTGTACTATCAATGGGAATATCAGTCAACCCATTGTTGAAGGCATCATCATCATCATCTAATGACAGTATTCCATGCTGGAATGGGTTGGATGGTTCAACAGAATCTAACTAGCCTAAGGGTTGCGTTGATCACCAATGTCTACTTCGATAAATTTTCTGTGGATGGATGCCCTTTATAACATTAATCACTTTACAGAGCACAAAGGTGTGTTTTTCATGACACCAGCTTTATTGGGGGTCACCAAATAACTCGCTAGACAAGACCTCCCTCCACACCAGACAGAGCAGAGTATGCAGTGTTGAGAGAGGTGGCTTTAGGCTTGTAGCGGCACAAGCAGTCAGCTCCATATTGGATGAGATCTCACGGCAGCCATTGCCATCTCCGAGACTGGAGCGAGACCTCACCTGTATCTATTTGCCATGTGCAAGCTCACAACGAAGCTCATGATGGCAAACTCTATAAAAGGAAGAAACCACGAGGTTCAATCTCTTTTTCCTCACGACCGCTCGCAGAGCGCACTTCACTGGCTGGGCCTCTAGGCTAACCTGCTTGTCGTCTCTCTTGTGGCAATGGGCCCGCATAACGGAGAATGACGAATTCATACCGCATGAGATGGCTCCAAAAGAGCAACGTACCACACCTTTGTATATATTGTAAATAAAAAAACTAATGGAGAACCTGTGTTTTGCCTAAGACTTCTTTACTCGACTGCTGGAGCCTTAAGCAACACAAAGAACAAGAAATTAATGGGAGAAAGGCGATATTCAACCAATATCGAGAACCTTTCCTCTCATTATAGGTTCTAGGTATAGAGATGTGTAAGTAAAGGCATGTAGTTTAGTGGTTAGGTGTAGTTTAGTGGT
>NC_069007.1:7196063-7200528 GCF_001194135.2 Octopus bimaculoides
GTAGTTTAGTGGTTAGGTGTAGTTTAGTGGTTCAGGATCGCAAGGTTGGGAGTTCAATTTCTAGTGGTGCGTTGTGTTCTGGAGCAAGATTCTTTATTTCCTGTTGCTCCAGACCACTCAGCTGGCAAAAATGAGTTGTACCTGTAATTCAAAAGGGGCCAGCCTTGTCACATTCTGTGTCATGCTGAATCTTCTGTAAAACTACATTAAAAGTAAGTGTGTCTGTGGAGTGCTCAGCCACTTGCACATTAATTTCACGAGCAGGTTGTTCTGCTGATCAGCTCAACCGGAACTCTCATCGTTGTAACCGATGAAGTACCAGTGCCAGAGAGACTAACATATGATAGAAAGATGGAAACAGGGGTCGTATGTAGAAGAAATGCAAGGCTACCCTTGCGAAAAAAAAAAAGGGAGAAAGGACGTTTGAGATGAGTTATGAAGGCACACCCTCAAAGTACAGAAGGTGGGTACAGAGAGAATCGGAGCAGAGAACTGAGAATGGTTGGCTGGATAGATTTGCAAGGGCGTGAACAGAAAGTGAGAGAAGGAAGAGACGAGGACAGAAGTGAAAGCAGTGAATGGTGAACGCGGATGGCAGTGTAGATAATGGTGAGTCTCAGTTTGGTGGGGACGTAAAGGAAATAGGGGTGGGTCATGGAGAAGGAGGGGGTGATAGGTAGTAATACATAAAATAGAAAAAACAAGGCAGAACACATTGCTTGTGCGATTTGAAAGCCATATTTGCTGAAAACTGTAAAGTCGATGCATTAATCCTTTAATATTTAGACCGGTCAAATCAGGCCAAAATATTCTACCTGTTTTATGTTCAAAATGACCAGATCTAGCCTGTCACACCTACCCTGCAATGCAATTCTAAAAATATACAAACATACCATTGTAATCTCAAAGCAACAAGATGATGCAAAACAATGTGAATAAATAAGTATTACACTTGACAGAGTAATCTGAATGCTAAAGAGTTAAACCAGCCATAACTAACTCAAATACTCTGCCCATCTTATGTTTAAACTGGCTAGATCCAGCCTCTCACACTTACCTGACAATGTCATTCTAAAAATAAGCAATCACAATATTAAAATGTGAAGGCTACAAGATAACACAGGATTAATTAAAAACTGTGTGAATAATTAAGAATTACATTCGACAGAGCACTCTGATTGTTAAAGGGTTAAAATGAGGCTAAAATGTTTTTCTTGCGTAGAAGAAAGGATCAAATTTTAGTTTTTGGTCCTCCAAAATAACATCATTTGAATTCTGGTTTTGTGTAGTTTAGGGCTTGCGGAGGCGCAATGGCCCAGTGGTTAGGGCAGCAGACTCGCGGTTTCGATTCCCAGACCGGGCGTTGTGAGTGTTTATAGAGCGAAAACACCTAAAGCTCCACGAGGCTCCGGCAGGGGATGGTGGCGAACCCTGCTGTACTCTTTCACCACAACTTTCTCTCACTCTTACTTCCTGTTTCTGTTGTGCCTATAATTCAAAGGGTCAGCCTTGTCACACTGTGTCACACTGAATATCCCCGAGAACTACCTTAAGGGTACACGTGTCTGTGGAGTGCTCAGCCACTTGCACGTTAATTTCACGAGCAGGCTGTTCCGTTGATCAGATCAGCTGGAACCCTCGACGTCATAAGCGACGGAGTGCCAACAACTGCAGTTTAGGGCTTAATGATAGGTGTAAATATCTGCTGTATAGGTCTTTAACCCTTTAGCATCTAAATTGGCCATATCTGGCCCAAATATTCTCCCCGTTTTATGTTCAAACTGTCAAAACCTGGCTTCTTACACCTGTCCTACAATGTCATTCTAAAATATATATATAGTCACTCATTGAAATCTCAAAGCTATGAGATAATGGATGATTAACCCATTACCTACCAGTAATCTCGTATGAGATCACTTAAAAATTACAAATTTCGTAATTATCTGTCAATATTTACACATATCTAACCTTTTTGCTATATCTACTAGGTATATTTCTCTGATATTCAAATGAGGTTTGCTAATTTTACACCCAATATCTCACTTATTTCTATTTAAAATGTTATTTTGAAATGTTATTTTGATCATTCCAGCGTGTTTCTAAGGCTGTTTTATGCTAGAAATCAAAGTTTCATAAAAAAATTCCAGTTAATAGAATTATGAGAGGTAATGGGTTAATTGAAAGCATGGGAATTAATAAGCATTACGTTTGACAGGGTGATCTGATTGCTAAAGAGTTAAGAGTCAAGGACTTACATGAATGACGGTGAAACTCCTGTAAATAGTGGCAAGGATTATTTCCTGGTAAATGTTCATCCTCTCAATCACGTTGATGGTGCTGGGGAACTCAGTGAGGTTGTCGTCTGTCAGGCTATTGATTCCTTTTATGGTAAGACCGAAGGAAAGGAAGAAACGATAGATAAATAAATGGTTGAAAGAAAAAAAAAAATGAAAAAAGAGAGAGAGAGAGAGAATTAAAGAAAGAAACAGAGAAAGAGAAAACAAAGGCAACTGAGTCAAAGGCTGTGTATGAAGACAGTTGCATCAAGAGGCACCGATGTCTAATTGTGGAAGGAACGTGTGGAAAGGGTAGACTCAGGAAGATGTGGGATGAAGTGGTGAGAAAGGATCTTCAAATGTTGGGTCTCACAGGGGCCCAAGACTCCTGGTGGTTTGCTGTGCTTGAGAAGACACGTCAAGCTAAGTGAATACGTGGTTGTCCTTGGATACGAGCGTGTCTCCTGCATCCCTTTTCAGCTGAGCATTCCTAATCTTGTGGGCTCGTGGGTGCTGGTGCCACATAAAATGTGCCCATACTGGTGCAATGTAAAAGCACCTGAGACTGAAAGACGCCTGTCATGTATATGTATGTGTGTGTCCCCTCCACCACTGTTTGACAACTGGTGGTGGTGTGTTTATGTCTATAACTTAGCAGTTCAACAAAAGTGTTTGATAGAATAAATACCAGGTTTGAAATAAATAAGTACCGAGGTCAATTCATTCAACTAGAAAAAAAAAAAATCTTCAAGGTGGTGCCTCAGCATGGCCACAGTCAAATGATTGAAACAAGAAAAAGATAAAAAATAAATAACAGCAATCACCTTCCATTATTGATGGAGCATTCACCATCTGCTTATAATAGGAATAGTACAAGCCCGACTCCGTTCGGAATGATATTTCTCGTTCTAACTCCTGTAAAGAATTAACAGCAACAAGAAGGATTAAATGAATGGCATATAATACTAGTTTCAAATTTTAGTACAAGGTCAACAGTTATAGAGAAGGGGGTAAGTTGATTACATTGACTCCAGCACATGACTGGTACTTATTTTATCGATCCCCGAAGGGATGAAAAGCAAACTTGACTCTGGTGATATTTGAACTCAGAATGTAAAGATAGATGAAATAGCGCTAAGCATTTTGCCTGGCGTGCTAACAATTCTGCTGGCTCACTACTCTTTTGATGATGATGATGATAATAATAATAATAATGGTTTCAAATTTTGATACAAGACCAGCAATTTCGGTGAGGGGATACATTAACCCCCGCCCCCAGCGTTCGATTGGTACTTATTTTATCAATGTCAGGAGGATGAACAACCATAAAGATGGATTAAATGTCACTAAGAATTTTGCCTGGCATGCTAACAATTCTGCCAGCTCGCTGCCTTTAATAATAAAAATCTTTACTACTATAGGCACAAGGCCTGAAATTTTGGGGGAGAGGGCCAATCGATTAGATTGACCTCAGTTCTTAACTGGTACTTAATTTATCGACCCCAGAAGGATGAAAGGCAAAGTCAACCTCAGCGGAATTTGAACACAAAAAACCTTTCTACTACAGGCAAGAGGCCTGAAATTTTGTGGGAGAACCCAGCATACAACTGGTATTCATTTCATTGACCTCGAAAGAATGAAAGACAGAACTGACCCTGGTGGCATTTGAACTCAGAATGTCAAGTCGGAAGAAATGCTGCTAGGCATATTTCCTGGCATGGTAACAATTGTGTCAACTTAAAGAATAATATATTCATCATCATCTGCTTTCCATACTGGCATGGGTTGGATGATTTGACTGAGGACTGGTGAACCGGATGGCTGCACCAGTCTTCAATCTGATCTGGCAGAGTTTCTACAGCTGGATGCCCTTCCTAACGCCAACCACTCTGAGAGTGTAGTGGGTGCTTTTACGTGCCACCGGCATGAAGGCCAGTCAGGCACTACTGGCAACGGCCACACTCAAATGGTGTTTTTTATGTGCCACCTGCACAGGAGCCAATCCAGCAGCAATGGTAACAACCTCACTCGAATGTTTTTTCGTGCAACCGGCACAAGTGCCAGTAATGCAACACTGGTAACGATCACGCTCAAATGGTGCCTTTCATGTGCCACCGACATGGGAGCGAGACAGCTGCTCTGGCTGTGATCCTGCTCGAATGGGGCTGTTAGCGCTCCACTGGCACAGG
>NC_069007.1:7200538-7206372 GCF_001194135.2 Octopus bimaculoides
ATCCTGCTCGAATGGGGCTGTTAGCGCTCCACTGGCACAGGTGCCAGTCATCGAATTTGGTTCGATTTCGATTTCACTTGCCCCAACAGGTCTTCGCAAGCAAAGTTTAGTGTTCAATGAAGGAAAGGTTGGCATGAAAGAACAATATATTATTAGAAACAATGCTACACTTAGAGAAGCTGTTGAAGGTGTTCTTTGGGGCATCTACATGATAGTTCTATCTTCCAGAAATAATAGCAAAATCTCCCTCAAATCATGTTAGACTCATCTCAGGGGCTGAAATGGTAGAGTTGTCAGAACATTGTATGAAATACTTTGGAGTATCCTTTATGGAGCTCTGTGCTCTGAGGTTGAATCCTGGCTAGGTCAAATCTGGGTTTCATTCTTCTGGGGTCAATAAACAAAGTACCAGTCAAAATACAGGGGTCAATTCTCTTATCTCTTTTTCACTCTTCTTCCCTCTCTCACTTGTCCCCTCTTTAGCTTTCATTGAATTCACTACATTGCACTGGGACCACATAACACCACTACAACCACCATGCACCTCTACACACCACCACCACCACCACCACACAACCATGTAACCACTACATAGCCACCACTGCCATACACCACCACCAGATACTACTACACATACATGTCTGCCTGGCGCTCCGTTAGTTATGACATTGAGGGTTCCAGTTGACCTAATCAATGGAACAGCCAGCTTGTGAAAGTAACATGCATGTGGCCGAGGACTCCACAGACGCATGTACCCCTGATGTAGTTCTCAGGAAGATACAGTGTGACACAGAATGTGACAAGGCCGGCCCTTTGAATTACTGGTACAACTCGTTTTTGGGAGCTGAGAGGACTGGAACAACGTAGAAGGAAGGAAGGAAGGATAGATGAACAGGCAGACAGACAAACAGATAAATAGATAAATAGATAGATAGCTACGGCATTGTCAGGTATGATGATGTGGGTCCCAATCAAAGGAACAGCCTGCTTGTGAAATTAACGAGCAGGTGGTTGAGTACCCCACAGACGTATGTACCCTTGATGTAGTTCTCAGGGAGATTCAGTGTGATACAGAATGTGACAAAGCTGATCCTTCGAAATACAACTTGTTTTTGAGAGCTGAGTGGAGTGGTGCAACATGAAATAGAATGTCTTGCTTAAGGACAGAATGTGCTGCTGGGAATTGAACTCACAACCTTATGCTCATGAGCCACACACGTTCACCACAACACACAACCACCACTACTACTATAGTGACCTGAGCCTGTCCTTCCAAGAAAGATCTCACCTTAATGTTGGTAAACCATAAATAGTTCTCGTGTAGTTGAGCCATGTAGCGAGCATGTTTCCAGCCACAAATGCAGCAGACGGATGCACCAAGTGCAATGCTGACCAACCAGATAAGGTTCCAAAGCAAGGTGGACCCTGTCTGTGCGTCTACGCTGGATTCTGCAGTGTTGCTGATCTGGGTCTGCTTCTTCTGGCCATTGGTGGTGGACCGCTTCTTATGACGGTGTCGTGGTTCGGACATCAGTGAAGAGTGTGTGTGTGTGTGTGTGTGTGTGTGTGTGTGTGAGATAGATAGATAGATAGATAGACAGACGGATAGATAGATAGACAGATAGATAGACGGATAGATAGACAGACGGATAGATAGATAGACAGATATATAGATAGATAGATAGATAGAGACTATATGTGTGTGCAAGAGAAGAAGAGACAGGAATAGAAACTGACAGAGAGACTGTATGGGAAAGAGAGGGAGGGAGAGAGAGAGGGATAAAAATAGAGTGTGGGAGAGAGAGAGAGACAGACAGACTGTGCGTGTGAGAGAAAAAGAGGGAGGGAGGGAGAGGGTGACAGATATAGAAGCAGAGTATGTGGGAGAGAGAGAGAGGAGTGAGAGCACGTGTGTGTGTGTGAGAGAGAGTGGGGGTGAGGATGTGTGTGCGTGTGTGTGTGTGTTTATGTATGTATGTGATATAGTATAGAAGGATAACGGGTTAACGCCGTTAGTAAGAGAGGTTAAGAATGTAGAAGAGGAGGGTGGAACACTGTAACAAAATGCATTGAGTGAAGTTAAAATGAAGTTAAAAGCAATTAAGAATTAGACAAGGGGATATGAAAAAAATGGCAAAGTGGAAAATGTGGAAAAGTATGTATGGAAATATTTGCGTGTTGTTTTGAATGTGTGAATAAGCAAGTATGTGTTTGAGTTTGTGTGTGTGAGAATGAGATAGACAGAATGTGTCTGAATTAGTGTGCGTGGTGAATGAATGAATGGGAATGCATAAATAAGTGGCAACAAGAATGAATTACAAGTGTATATACAAGCGTATAGGTGTGTGTGTGTGTGTGTATGAAGATAGGAAGATAGACAAATAAATAGATAGATAGAGAGGTAGATAGACAGAGAGGCAGATAGACAGAGAGGCAGATAGACAGAGAGGCAGATAGACAGAGAGGCAGATAGACAGATAGACAGAGAGGCAGATAGACAGAGAGGCAGAGAGATATGTAGTCAGACAGATGAATGGATGGATAGACAGACAGACAGACAGACAGACAGACAGACAGACAGACAGACAGACAGACAGACAGATAGGTAAACAAGAGAGAAAGAACTATTGCGTGTGCAGTATAAGCCTGGGTTTACAAATCACAGAAAAGTTCTCGGGTCCTTCTCAACACTTGGTCTCCACTTAGTATTTGGCTCTGTCAAACTCTGTAGTAGTAGTAGTAGTAGTAGTAGTAGTGAGTGGTGGTAGTAATGGTTGAGAGACAGTGTGTGAGTGGGGGAAGAGAAAGAGGGAGGACCAAAGTGCATAGAATGAAGAGACAAAGAGAGGGAGGAGTAGGATGAGGAAGAGAAGGTGAATAGGTCTGACGTGTGTGTGTGTGTGTGTGACAGGGAGTGTGTGTGCATGTATATGTCCATGTGTGTGTGTAGGAGAGAGAGAGAGAGAGAGAAACAGGGAGAGAGAGATAGAGACAGAGAGACAGACAAACAGAGAATGTGTGCATCTGTTTGTACATGTGCCTGTCTATGTGTGTATATATATATATATATATATATATATATATATGTGTTGATGTGTGTGAGGGGAAGAGAGACAGACAGACAGAGAGAATGTGTGTGTGTGTGTGTGTGTGTGTGTGTGTGTGTGTATAACAGGTTGTGGCAAGAATCTATACGGATTAAAACAGATTTATGAAGTGATTTTTGCAAGACCTAGAGAAAATTTCTTTTCTTTTTCTTTTTGGTAAGCAAATGTGTACAAACACACACACACACACACACACATATACATACACACATACCCCAAAATCCATAAACACAAACCAACATAAATACACACATGCACACACACACAAATATATAGCATCATGCACTAACCTTAACAGCTGTTACCAAATCCACACACCTTTTCCTTCAAATTGATTTCTGTCTCGGGTACTATCAATTACATCCACCCATTCACATGCGTCAGTACCTAATTCATTGATTACCACTTATTTTATTGGTTTTGAAATGATGACAGGCAAAGCTGACCTGGGTAAGATTTGAACTCAGAATGCAACCAAATACCACAAGGTATTTTTGTCTTTTTTTTTTTGTCCCAATCCTGCCATCTATCTGTCCTTACATACCACAAAATGCTTCAAATGTTGCTCTCCTAATTTTACCATCTACCCACAATCACTGCATGAAATGCAAAGAGATTGGCGAAATTTGTGATTCAAGTCCCCCAGAAGGGGGTCGCCTGTGTGTCTCAATGACCATGAAAACTATATCAGCAGAGTGCAAACTTTTGTTAGGGCCTCACATGCTGGACAAGTGAAAGGATAGAGGCCAGATAGACAAAATACGGACCCCTTCTTCCTCAGTGGCAAAAGCGGGCTTGTGTAGGGCTTACAACCCTAACTAAAAAGTGAAACTGAAGTTACAGAAGTATTGACGATAATTGAAAACTAACAAAGCCAGAAGAGGGGAACTTTCCGTCAGAGAAAACCCACGAGGTGTTGAAGAATTCCTGGCTTTGAGTAAATGAAAATATCGGGGGGGATTAGTTATTTGTGATTTTATTCAACATATTCCCCTCTCTGGCATAAGAGTAATTAGTTGCTGTGTGCAAGAGAAAAGACTGTGCTCGTTTGGTCATGTGATGTGGATGGATGCTGACAGACATATAAAGAAGTGCTGATCTCGCAAAGTAGATGGTACATGTGGAAGTGGAAGACCCAGAAAGACGTGGGATGAAGTACTGAAGAACAATCTCAAGATGCTGAACCTTTCAGGTGAGATGACAAAGAACCGAGACACCTGGCACCTTCCTGTACTCAAGAGGACTTGTACTTCACAGTAGAAGTATTAAGACCGGTCCTTCTGGTGGTGTGGAACACTTGTGGCACTGTCACATAAAAGTGCCTGTGTGGTGCCATGTAAAAGCACCCAACACACACTGTAAAGTGGTTGGTGTTAGAAGGGCATCCAGCCACAGAAATCATGTCAAATCAGACTGGAGTCTGGTGCAGCTCTCTAGTTTACCAGCCCTGATCAAACTGTCCAACCCATGCCAGTATGGACAACAGACATTAAATGATGTGTGTGTGTGTTCTCAAATCATCGCATATATATGTATGTATATATCTATACACACAGACACCTCTATGTGCGTGTGTACCCTAGTCTTGATATCACATGATAGCTGTAAATGAGTACCATTGTCAAACAAGTGGGGTTGTTCATTTGTGGTCTTCCGTATAAAATATGTCTAGCTATGAGGAATTATTACCTTTCCAGGAAACAGGTGAGGCATGGCAACAGGAAGGAGCATCCGGCTGTAAAAATCTGCCTTAACAAATTCCATTTGACCCAGGCTAGTTTGGAAAAACTGGATATCAAAATGATGACGATGATGATACACACACACACACACACACACAGAAAAACACCTTAAGTTTTGTGTTACAAAAATGAACTAGCAGAGGGAGGTAATTAGAACAGCCGGTGACCACATCAAAACTTTGGCAAGCTGTTTCCACGAAATCAATGTAGATTTTATGTATATAAAAATATATATCATTATCATCATCATCTTCATTTTACATCTGTTTTCCATGCTGGCATGGGTTGGACAGTTTGACCAAAAACTGGGAAGCGGCACCAGGTTGCAGTCCGATTTGGCATGGTTTCAACAGCTGGATGCTCTTCATAATGCCAACCACTCCAAGAGTGTAGTGGGTGCTTTTTATGTGACAGTTACACAGAACTAGCATCGGCCACAACTACGATCTCACTTGACTTGACAAGTCTTCTCAAGAACGGTATATCACAAAAGGTCTTGATCACTTGTTGCTGCCTCTGTGAGGCCCAACGTTCAAGTGGTGCCGGTTACATGACACTGGCATCAGCCACAACTATGATTTCACTTGGCTTGATGGGTCTTCTCAATCACAGCATGTACCTCAATGTTCAAGGCTGCTTTTTACATGTCAGCTACTCAGCCACAACTATATATACATATATATAATAATATTATTAGGGACAAAATCCAAAATTACAGGTAAAAAACTCAATTAAAATCAATTTATAAAAAAAAATTAAAATTAAAATTAAATTGAGCCTTATAGATAAAGTATATATAAAATATATATAGTTTTAGGGAAAATAACCAATTTTCAAGAACTCATCGATTATGGATGAAGGGATGATTATTGAATGGTTATTATTTTGATATTATGATATTTTTTAAATAATTTTTCTATCTTTATATAATAAGTATTTCATATTAATTCATTTGGTACTTATTGTTGGTTGAGATATATATCTA
>NC_069007.1:7209432-7211471 GCF_001194135.2 Octopus bimaculoides
CACACACACATATAATCCTCTCACACCATCTCCGATGAAGGGATATAATAAATATCCTGGAAACAGCTGTAAGATCTATTTATAAATGTTCTATAATGTACACAGACTTTGTTTTTTTATCTCATTACGAAAAGTAAATCCTTATATATATATATATATATATATCATCAGATATATATATATATATATAGGTGTGGTCGTGGCAATATAGGCTTAGATGTGGCTATATAAGCACAGACGTGGTAATATATTTGCAAGCGTGGGTATATGGGTGGAGACGTGGTTGTGTGGTAAGAAGCTTACTTCGTAACTAAGTATCTATTGCATTTTTTCTTCTCCATTTATTTATATATAGGCGCAGGAATGGCTGTGTGGTAGGAAGCTTGCTTCATAACCACATGGTTCCAGGTTCAGTCCCACTCATGTCACCTTGGGCAAGTATCTTCTACTATAGCCTCGGACCGACCAAAGCCTTGTGAGTGGATTTGGTAAATGGAAACTGAAAGAAGCCTGTCGTATGTGCGTGTGTGAGTGTGTGTGTGTGTCTATGTTTGTCCACCTTCCGTTGCTTGACAACCAGTGTTGGTGTGTTTACATCCCTGAAACTTAGTGGTTCGGAAAAAGAGACCGAGAGAATAACTACTGGGCCTACAAAGAAAAAATCCTGGGGTCGATTTCTTCAACTAAAAGGCAGT
The DNA here is from genome assembly GCF_001194135.2 of Octopus bimaculoides. NCBI lineage: Eukaryota > Metazoa > Mollusca > Cephalopoda > Octopoda > Octopodidae > Octopus > Octopus bimaculoides. Next base: position 7,210,128 of record NC_069007.1, read on the forward strand.
GCTCCAGCATGGCCACAGTCAAATGACTGAAACAAGTAAAAGAATAAAAGAACATGTGCGTGTGTGTGTGTGTATAGATACATATCATCATCGTTTAACGTCTGTTTTCCATGCTGGCATGGGTTGGATGGTTTGACTGCGGACTGGCAAGCCAGGAGGCTGCACCAGGCTCCAGTCTGATCTGGTAATGTTTCTACAGCTCGTTGCCCTTCCTATCACTAATAACTCCGAGTGTGTAGTGGGTGCTCTTTTACCTGCCACCGGCACAGGGGCCAGTCAGGCGGCACTGGCAATGACCACGCTCAAATGGTGCCTTTTATGTTCCACCAGCACAGGATCCAGTCTGGCGCTACTGGATATACTCTCTTTACTCTTTTAGTTGTCTCAGTCATTTGACTGTGGCCATGCTGGAGCACCACCTTTAGTCAAGCAAATCGACCCCAGGACTTATTCTTTGTAAGCCTAGTACTTATTCTAACGGGCTCTTTTGCTGAACCGCTAAGTTACGGGGACGTAAACACACCAGCATCGGTCGTCAAATGATGTTGGGGGACAAACACAGACACACACACATATATATACGATGGGCTTCTTTCAGTTTCCGTCTACCAAATCCACTCACAAAGCTTTGGTCAGCCCGAGGCTATAGTAGAAGACACTTGCCCAAGGTGCCACGCAGTGGGACTGAACCTAGAACCATGTAGTTCGTAAGCAAGCTACTTACCACACAGCCACTCCTACATGGAGGGCTTAAACCAGAATTCTACCAAATGGTATTTCTATTTAATGAAATTTTCTACAAATAGCTTTCAGAGGGTGTAGGTTACAATTTTGCATAATTTTCTTTTTAATGAAATTTTCTACAAATAGCTTTCAGACAGGGTAGATTCTGTAAGAATTTAGTGTGGAAAAAGAAGAAAAAAAATGGTGTACCCACTCACACGTGTATTGTCACATATCACATATATTACAAAATGAAACTTGAAATTTTGGAAAAAAATTTGTCACTATGAGTACAGCTTTTTTTTTTTTTAGGGAATTCTGGTGCAAGCACCCCATATAACCTCTCGTAACTTCTTTTATTCTTTGGAATTTCCAGAAAATCTTTAAGAATTTGTGTTCTACACATGAGAATTCGTATGATTTACAAATTATTTTTTCTTAAATTTTGGTTTAAGCATCTCATATAACCTCTTGTAACTTTAAAATAAATTTTGGGCAATTTTCAGAAATTTTTTTGTGAATCTGTGTTCTACACATGAGAAATCATTGGATAACACAAAAAATTCTAGTTTGATTTTTAAAACTCCCCTCCAAAATTGTAAAATTTCCATTCTTTTTTTA
>NC_069007.1:7216587-7218896 GCF_001194135.2 Octopus bimaculoides
CACCACAGCCCCACCACTACTGCCTCCACCAACACCACCACCACCACCACCACCATCACTTCTACTGCCACCACCACTGTCACTGTCACGGCAACTGCTGCTGCTGCTGCCACTGCTGCTACCTGCATCACCACAACCACCAGCAGCAGCAGCATCGCCAACACTGAACCCTGTGCCTACTCCCCATCGCGTGGTGTATCTGTCTGTCTGTGCGTCTCTGTCCAAATCAAACATGGAATCCAGACAACACGGTTTCCTTCTCACCTGGAATTTTCTCTTGGTTTTCCTCGTAATCGACTTCAATGCAGGTAAGAGTTACGGTTGTTTGTATAGGTGTTTGTGGTCAGTGGTGTTCGCTACGCTTTTATTTGTCATCGTCACCATTTAACATCCGCTGTCCATGCTGGCATGGGTCGGACAGTGTGACCAAAGCTGGGGGGGGGCTGCACCAAACTCCAGCTTGATTTGGCCCAGTTTCTACGGCCAGGTGCCCTTCCTAACACCAACCACTTTACAGAGTGTGCTAGGTGTTTTTTTTATGTGGCACCACACAGGCACTTTTATGTGGAACTGCACAGGGACTTTTATGTGGCACCACACAGGCACTTTTATGTGGCACCACACAGGCACTTATATGTAGCACCGCACAGGCACTTTTATGTGGCACCACACAGGCACTTTTATGTGGCACCGCACAGGCACTTTTATGTGGCACCGCACAGGCACTTGTATATAGAACTGCCCGAGCATTATTGCTGTGGTTTAACTTCGTTGTGAGAGCAGATTTTGAAAAGATTCTTCTTATGGCTGTCTTTCATCTTTTAACCTTTACGGCCTTCGTCTGTTTCGGTCATTAGACTGTGGCCATGCTGGGGTACTGCCTTGAAGAACTTTTAGTCGAATGACTCAACCTCAGCACTTTTTTAAGCCTGGTACTTATTCTGTTGGTTCCTTTTTGCTGAACTGCTCAGTCATGGAGATGCAAACAAACCAACACCAGTTGTCAAGCAGTGATGGGGGACAAACACAAAGACACACACACACACAGGCACACACACACAGAAACACACACACACAGGCACACACACACACACACACACACACACATACACATACACACAAAGACATACCTGCACACATACATATATTCTTTTATTCTTTTACTTGTTTCAGTCATTTGACTGTGGCCATGCTGGAGCACTGCACTGAAGGGTTTCTAGTCAAACAAATCGACCCCAGAACTTATTTTTTAAGCTATTCTATTGGTCTCTTTTGCCAGACTGCTTGACTACAGGGATGTAAACACACCAACACCGGTTGTCAAACAGTTATGGGGTGGGAACAAATACAGACACAAAAACACACACACACATGCGCACACACACACACACGTACACACACACAAACACACATATATGACAGCTTCTTTTAGTTTCCAACGACCAAATCCATTCACAAGGCTTTGGTCATCTCCAGGCTTTAGTAGAAGGCACTTGCTCGAGGTGCCATGCAGTGGGACTGAACCCAGAACCTTGCACCCATGCATCTTTTTTTCCTGCTCACAGTGCATCTAGGACTTCATTATTTAATGTTATGGTGTTGATAGTGGTCGGGGATGATTGTCATGGTGGTGGTAGCGGTGGCGGTGGTTGTCTTGGTGATGGTAGTGCTGTTGATAGTGCTGATGTTTGGTTCTTGGATTTTGGTTATGGTTGTGCATATGTCTGCCTGTTTCCTTCATCTTTCCCAAAACGCCTGCACATTCAGCCAACGTCCAAATGCACTCTTTTGCCTACAAAGTCATGCTTCTTCTGGGAAAATAAACTACACTCATTCAAAGGGTGATGGATACCTTTCGTCTACCATTAAAGGCAGCAAACTGGCAGAATGGTTAGCCTGCTGGATGAAACAGTCTGTGGCATTCTGTCTGTCTTTACATTCTGAGTTCAAATTCCACCGAGGTTGACTTTGCCTTTCGTCATTTTAGGGTCAATAAATTAAATACCAGTAAAACACTGGGGTTGATGTAATCAACTAGTCTCCTCCCCACTAAATTTCAGGCCTTGTGCTTTTAGTAGAAAGGATTATTATTATTATTATTATTATTATTATTATTATTATAGGCGCAGGAGTGGCTGAGTGATAAGTAGCTTGTTTACCAACCACATGGTTCTGGGCTCAGTTCCACTGCGTGGCACCTTGGGCAAGTGTCTTCTACTATAGCCTTGGGCCGATCAAAGCCTTGTGAGTGGATTTGGTAGGCGGAAACTGAAAGAAGCCTGTCGTATATATGCATATATATATATATA
>NC_069007.1:7222380-7223915 GCF_001194135.2 Octopus bimaculoides
TGCTATTTTCTGTATGTTGTATATATTTGTAAGTCCTGGTGTTTTTGTTATGTATTTGTCTGAATATATTTTTTATCATACCTAAGGCGCCTACTATGATAGGAATTGTTTCTGTTTTTAGATTCCACATTCGAGTTACCTCTATTTCCAGGTCTTTGTATTTTGAAAGTTTCTCCATTTCTTTTAGAGAAACATTGTCTTCTGTTGGTATTGATACATCAATTAGAAAGCATTTTTTTCTTCATGATCTCTGACAACTATATCTGGCCTATTGGCCTTAATTTCCCTATCTTATTATTATTATTATTGAGTGAGAGAGCAGTGCATGCCATCAAAGTGACACTGGGGTAAAATATACGAAGCTCATTATACCCATCATGACTACCCATCTGATAAGGGTACACCAGGCGCATGCATCACAACCATATGTGCGTGACATGGTGATCTCATATCAAGATAAACAGCGCATGACCTCGCAGGTGGGGCCCAGTTAGAATTTTCTTCAGGTCGAGTAGCCCATCCCGCTCAAAAGGTCCCTGAATAAGGTTTGTGTAAGGATGTTGAATGAAACACCCGTGTTTTCAAAGGTGATTTATCCAAACCCCAAGGAATTCCTCTCAACACATGGCTATGATGCTCCCCCACTATTTCTGCTTGTGATCAGAGATGCACATATCGTCAGCCACCAAGGGACATGCTCAACTGGTTAAGGTCAAACAACTGACAAGCAAATCTGTGGTATTGAGCAGAATATTTGCTGTAGCCCATCTTTTATACCAAGACAGAACAATGTACATGATAACACTTCCAATCAATTAAGATCAGAAACCATGAGAGCCACTGCCTGGTACTGTATCCAGGCATTTATTATCATTTATTATTATTATTATTATTATTATTATTATTATTATTATTATTATTATTATTATTATTATTATTATTATTATCACAGTGTAAAGTTAACACAACAGTTATTTCTGTTGGTTTCTCATTTTTCTTTTCGATTAGGCGTGGATGTCAAATGCCAAGTGCAGGAGAACATGTTGTACATCTTCTGGAATATGAATACAACTTGGTATTCATCTTCAATATTCTGCAAAAAATACCAAAGCCATCTGCCTTACCTCAAAGACATGCAATCAGTGAAAGCAACTGAAAAAGCAATCCACCAAATAATACCACGGTGAGAACTTGTATGTATATATATATATATATATATATATATATATAAACATGATTAAGGGATCAGCAACAGTTGCTTCACCACATACCGAAGTTCAGAAATAGCAGCTAAAGTGCTGAAACTCCAACGGATAGCATTACTTGTAACTCACAAAGGCAAAACAAGAAGAAAAAATAACGAAACTAACCAGTCGAAGTTAATCATAGACGCGTTTCTGACTTAGTTGAGAAAAACTCTTCATTTCCTCATCAGTATGATATTCCAGTTGCAAATTCGACGATGCTAGCAATTGTGCATGCATGACCGAGCGACATCATGCATCAGCACAATTTGAAACCATCTCCGAACCTAC
>NC_069007.1:7228767-7232478 GCF_001194135.2 Octopus bimaculoides
TAAATAATAATAAAGGAGTTATGACGCAAAAACGTATAAATTCAAAAGAACATATTTATCTTCTTCAATATATATTTCAGTATAAAGAATTCATTAAGATGCTTAAATCAAAATTTCTTTACACATCATTCAGGAACAGATATAACATCAGAAAAAATACATTCCGTTTAAAAACACAAACCGTTCATGGCGAAAAAATTTCACAATTATATATATATATATGTATGTATGTATGTTTTATTCTCTTATTTAGATGGCTGGTCAAAATGGACTCCTTGGTCTGCATGTGATTGTCGTACCAACAAAGTACAACGGTCAAGAACCTGTCAAACAATACCACATCTCTCTGGATGCAACACCTGTAATGGTCCGATCAACTTTGAAGTGAAGGCCTGCAAATGTTGTAAGTATTTCCAAGAAATCTATTTCTATAATTATAGCAGCACAGGTGGTTGATTACCAGAATCATAATATTCTTTGGTGCAGCACGGCTGTGATAAAAAGCTTGCTTGCCACACACATGGTTCCAGGTTCAGTCCTACATTGCAGCATTGTGACCCCAGTACTTTTGTTTTTTTAAGCCTGGTACCTATTCTGTGAAGGCGCATGGCTCAGTGTTTAGAGTACTGGGCTCACAATTGTGAGGTAGTGAGTTTGGGCTGTGTGTTGTGTTCTTGAGCAAGACACTTTATTTCACGTTGCTCCAGTTCACTTAGCTGTAGAAATGAATTGCGACATCACTGTTGCCAAGCTGTATCGGCCCCTTTGCCTTTCCCTTGGATAACATCAGTGATGTGGAGAGGAGAGGCTGGTATGCATGGGCGACTACTGGTCTTCCACAAACAACCTTACCTGGACTTGTGCCTCGGAGGGTAACCTTCTAGGTGTAATCTCATGCTCATTCATGACCGAAGGGGATCTTTACCCTTTACCTATTCTATTGATCTAGTTTGCTGAACCACTAAGTTAGGGAAACTTATAGAAGCCAACACTGGTTGTCAGGTGGTTCTAAGGGACAAACATAGACACAAAGACAAACATAAGGATATGGGTCTAACTGAACAGCACCAATTTCAACTTCTGAGATGGCCTTTTCAATATTGTTTTCCAGCTAACACACATAATTGTATTAGAGTTTTTATTTAATTCTTTTATAATCAACATTTTAAAGATAGTGAAGGGGCAGAATTGTTAGCATGCTGGGCAAAAATGCTTAGCGGTATTTCATCTGTCTTTACGTTCTGAGTTCAAATGCCACAGAGGTCTACTTTGCCTTTCATCTTCTTGGGACCGATAAAATAAGTACCTTTTGAACGCTGGGGTCAATGTAAGTGACTCATCCCCTTCTCCAAAACTGCTGCCCTTGTAGCAAAATTTGAAACCATTATTGTTATTATTATTATCATTATCATTATTATTATCATCATCATCATCATCATCATCATCATCATCATTATTATTATTATTATTATTTAGGTGAAGAGGTGGCAGAATCATTAGCATGCCAGGTGAAATGCTTAGCGGTATTTCATCCATCCTTACATTCTGAGTTCAAATCTTGCTAAGGTCGACTTTGCCTTTTATCCTTTCAGGGTTGATAAATTAAGTACCAGTTACGCACTGGAGTCGATGTAATCCACTCATCCTCTCCAGCAAAATTTCAGGCCTTGTCCTTATAGCAGAAAGGATTATTATTATTGTTGTTATTATTATTATAATTATTATTATTATTATTATTAAGGCAGACAGCTGATAGAATCATTAGCATGCTGGGAAGAATACTTAGTGGTATTTCATATTTTTATGATCAGAGTTCGAATTCCACCGAGGTCAACTTTGCTTTTCATCCAATTGGGGTTGATAAATTAAGTACCAGATAAGCACTGGAGTTGATGTAATCAACTTACCCCTCCCTTGAAATTTTCTTTATGTGGAATATTTGAAGTCTCTTCTTCTCATATTTTTTACCTCCATTGTAGTGAAGGCAGAGGTATTGTTTTCAGTTGTGTTTGTTTGTTTGTCCATGGACAAGATATCTCAAGAACCGTTGGATGGATTCAGATGAAACTTTCAGGGATGTTTGGCATCATAACTAGTATGAACTGATTTAATTTTGGCATCAATCCGGTACCGGACAAGGATTCTGAATTATTTTTCCTGTTTATTTACTTAATTTTTGAGAGCGGTCAGGTTCATTTTTAGTATTTTCATTTGTGAGAGAGGTCCAGTTTATTTCAGATATTTTCATTTTTAAAATCATCTCTGGCTAACCATTGAGAGGACATTGGCGCTGCCTTGGCGGAGGTTTGTGCTCTCTGGGTGCTCTTGTTTTTATTTAATATGTTTATCTTATTTGTACCCCCACCCACTCCCAATCCTTCAATGTATTCCTTCACACCCTAACCCTGACTCTAATCCTATCCATTCCTACCTGCCTTGAACCTTAAAGGTTCACCCAGATACCCTATCACTACATTTTTGTCACTTTGGCACACACATACACACACACACACAGGTGTGTGTGTGTGTGTGTGTGCCTGTACAAAGACAGCGTGCTCCACTGGATGGGTAATGTTAGTGTGCATATAGGCAGAGTGTAAGTGATTTGAGGGAAAAACTGGGTATATGTAGCATCAGATGTTGTGTGCAAGAGAGAAGACTGCGCTAGTATGGCCATGTAATGCGTATAAATGATGACAGCTGCATCAAAAAGTGTTGCTCTCTCATTGAGGACAAAGCCTGTGGAAGGGGTAGACCCAAGAAGATGTTGGACAAAGTGGTGACAGAGGGGATGATAAGGGACCGAGACTTCTGGTGGTTTGCTGTGCTTGAGAAGACATATCAAGCTAAATAAAATCGTAGTTGTTCCTGCATACAGGTTTGTCCCCTGCATCTCTCATCAGCTGAGTCTGGGGAGTTAGGTGGCCAGATGTAAAGGGTGATGTGGTGGCGAGCTGGCAGAAATGTTAGCACGCTGGGCGAAATGCTTACTGGTATTTCGTCTGCCACTACGTTCTGAGTTCAAATTCTGCTGAGGTCGACTTTGCCTTTCATCCTTTCGAGGTCGATAAATTAAGTACCAGTTACACACTAGGGTCGATGTAATTGACTTAATCTCTTTGTCTGTCCTTGTTTGTCCTCTCTATGTTTAGCCCCATGAGGGCAATAAAGAAATAAGAAACTGTCTGACAGCCCTGACTGGGTTCTGCTGCTTGTGTGGCCTGGTGCAGAGTCCCGTTACCCGACATAGGGTCTTCCAGCAGCTACCCTCTTGACCCAAAGCAGCACTACCTCCTCTAGGCACTTGATGTAGGCCTCCGTGTTAAGCATGAGACCGTATGGGAAGATGAATGGCAGCATAACTTTGCCACATCTAGTGATTACTCCAAACACCATGATGTTGACAGGATGTTTGATTTTTATCACTCTCGGTACATGTCCTCAGATTGCACTGTCCTAGATTGACACCCAAACACACTGAAATGTTCATATTGGAGCTTCTGGCACAAATGCCAAGCAATACAGTATGTCATTTCCAAATTTCTGGCAGAGTGAATTGTGTCATGGTGCTCTTTTTCTCACAGATGGTGCCCAACTGACCCTATTATACTGTGTAGTCAACAAAATCAAAAACAGACAATGCACATGCATGAAATGAAAAATATAAAATGGTGACAATTTACCCATTGCCCCCTGTATATATATATATAT
>NC_069007.1:7232672-7233297 GCF_001194135.2 Octopus bimaculoides
TGTATCTTTGAGAAATTCCCATTGTTTGCTCAACAATCCACAATTTGACTTGAACAATAGACAGGAAGTGATCCCCCCCACTTCCCATCTACCGTATAAATTTATATTAATCCAATGTTAGCTTAGCAAAGTCAGTGAGGATTCTGATAATCCATGGTTATTGGAAATGTTAGAAGAGCATGGGAGGACAAAGTGCTTTGTGGTATTTAGTTATAATTTGTTGAGTTGTGAGTTCAAATCACATGAAGGTCAATGAAGAGTTTGCATTCATTTTTTTTTTTTCAGGTTTTTCTTTTACCTAGTACTTTTTTCTGTTTTAAAGTCTGGGTCATATTCTACAGATTACTTTTGCTGAACTGTTAAGTTACAAGGATGTAAATAAACTAACACCTGTTGTTAAGCATCTATAATGCTATCTATCCCTCCATCCACATATATATACACAGGCACAGATGTGGGTGTATGGTAAGAAGTTTGCTTCTCAACAACATGATTCCCATTTCACTCCCACAGCATGGCACCTTGGGCAAGTGTCTTCTACTATAGCCTTGGACTGACCAAAGCCTTGCAAGTGGATTTTGGAGATGGAAACTGAAAGAAGCCCATTGTATATATATATATATAT
>NC_069007.1:7233839-7235132 GCF_001194135.2 Octopus bimaculoides
ATATATGTATATATGTATGTATATATGTATGTATATGTGTGGGTGTGTGTGTGTGTCTTTGTTTGTCCCTCCACCACTTGACAACTGAACTTGGTGTGTTTACATTTCTGTAACTTAGCGGATTGGCAAAAGAGACCAATAGAATAAGTACTAGGCTTAAAAACAATAAGTCCTGTGGGTTGATTTGTTTGACTAAAACCTTCGAGTAAGTCAGTGCTCCAGTATGACTAAAACAAGTAAAAGATAAAAGTATATATGTATATGTATTATTCTATTCTTTTACACATTTCAGTCACCGCCTTTAGTCAAACAAATCAACCCCAGGACTTATTCTTTGTAAGCCTTGTACTTATTCTATCAGTCTCTTTTGCCGAAACGTTAAGTTACGGGGACATAAACACACCATCATCGGTTGTCAAGTGATGTTGGGGGGACTAACACAGACACAAATACACATACACAAATAGGGCAGATGAGGAAGCGGTACCATGTTGCTATTGGCAAGAAACTCGGGAGGCACATTGCCTTGTGAAGGCCATTGCTAGCTCTCACTGCACACGCAACTGTGTGCTGTCATCTGTTGGCGCACTACAGAATTAATCTGGGAACTTTTTTGAAACCACTTCATCAACAACAACAACTCATAAAAGACACATTGATATTTCTTAACATATCTTTGTATTGTTTAACATAAACTTGAGTGTTGCTTAGATTGTTTCAACGAAGATATGATATTGATTATCAATAACAACAACAACAACAACAATGACAGTAGTAGTAGTAGTAGTGGTGATAATGGTGGTGGTGGTGGTGGTGGTGGTGGTGAGGTAGTTATAGTTGTTGAAGTAGTAATAGTAGTGGTAGTGGTGGTGGTGTTACTGATGGTAGTAGTAGTAGTTACTGAAGTAGTCACTGGACTGTGGCCATGTTGGAGCATTGCCTTAAAGGGTTTTGGTCAAACAAGTTGACCTCAATAGTTATGTATGTTTTAATTTTTAAAACTTGGTCCTTATTCCACAAGTCTTTTTTTCAGAAATGCTAAGTTACAGGGACATAAACAAACGAACACTAATTGTCGAATGGAAGAAACACACACACACACACATTCATCATCATCATCATCGTCTTCGTTTAACTGTCTGCTCCCCATGCTGGTATGGGTTGGACAATTTGACATGGAGCTGGCTTGCAGGGAGCTGTCCAGACTCCACCTGTCAGTTGTGGCATGGTTTCTACACCTGGATACCCTTCCTAATGCCATTTATATATATATATATATATATATATATATAT
>NC_069007.1:7235439-7238088 GCF_001194135.2 Octopus bimaculoides
ATGTGTATGTATGTATGTATTCCATAGAACTCAACAAATTTGTTAAAAATGAAGAAGAGAAGATGTTAAAATTTGAAAGAATCTTAGTGCATGCATATGATCATTTCAAACAGCATTATTAACATGTAAATTCATGGTAGAATAATTAAATTAATTTGATTAAATTAAATTAATTACATATCACTGTTCACCTCAGTGCAAGAATTATAAACAAAAAATTATTATTATTACAGAAGACTTGATGAAAGGAATAGCAGAGAACAAATTCAGATGTACATATTTATCCTTATGAAAATTGAGAATGTGAGTCTAGTTGTGTATAAACTAAAACTGAGGCAGTTAACGGTTATTTGAAAAGGTTTTAAGAGATGTTCCCTCTATAGAAGTAGATAAGTAATTCTAAATCCAAGTAAGTCATTTATTAGAGGAAATTTTATAGAGATGTCCAATGGAAAGGTATAGTCACGTCTGAATTAGGATATGACTTGACAGTTATAAGTAATATTAGGTATGGTGTACATGAAAAAAATTTTTTTTTTGTGTAGGAATGAAATTAAACTAGTGAATGTAGTATATAGGAGGCTGCTAGAATGCAATGAGAATAAGTGTTAGGTAAAGAAATGCTTGAAGAGCGACATATAATGGAGTTGTGTTAGTGTAGGAACATATATTCGTTTGTGTGTATTATATATAAGGTAAGAAAATAAAAAATAGGAAGTTAGTTGTTAATAGTACAGAATTAAGATAGTAAATACTTGCTGTGGCTATAAATATTAAAAAAACATTAAGAGGTATAATAGATGTTGTAAAACTTAAAATTAACAATGTAGGGGAGATAATATAGCTAGGAAAATGATAGTAAACATTTTAAAATTATAATTATTGATATTTAGCAGGTTGTCTATGTTTATGTATAAATAAAAATGTGAGTTGATAAGCTAGCTTGGCATAAAGTGAGAGGGAAGAATATAGTAATATTATGTAAGTAATGAGTGTTTAAGTAATAGAAGGTTATTGTGCATTGTGAATATAAGAAAAAAATTTTATTTATGGAGTAGTGGGTGCACATAAGTATATTGAATATACAAAATAGTTCATATATAATGTAATATATATATAAAAAAAAATCTTATAAGGGAAAAGAATTAAAAAAATTTTAAAGGCGTAGGAGTGGCTGTGTAGTAAGTAGCTTGCTTACCAACCACATGGTTCCAGGTTCAGTCCCACTGCGTGGCACCTTGGACAAGTGTCTTCTACTATAGCCTCAGGTCGACCAAAGCCTTGTGAGTGGATTTGGTAGACTGAAACTGAAAGAAGCCCGTCGTATATATATATATATATATATATATATATATATATATATATATATATATATATATATATATATGTATATGTATGTGTGTGTCCCTAACATCACTTGACAACCGATGCTGGTGTGTTTATGTCCCCGTAACCTAGCGGTTCGGCAAAAGAGACCGATAGAATAAGTACTAGGCATCCAAAGAATAAGTCCTGGGGTCGATTTGCTTGACTAAAGGTGGTGCTCCAGCACCAAGTAAAAGAGTAAAATATCTCTATATATTAACCCTTTCTATGGAATTCAATTATTAATCCTCAAATACTCTGCACATCACTTTATCTTACACTATATTGATATATATTTGTTATTTAACCATCTCCTCTGGGACTATAGCAGAAGATACTTTCCCAAGGTGCTGTACTGTGCAATGGGACTGAAACCCAAACCACAAGGCTGCAAATCAAGCTTCTTAATTACATTCTGATGATATTCATAAGTAAATGAAAGAAGAAATCTTTATGCTAATTTCTCTTTTTTTTTCTTTTTCAGCTAGCAGAAAGATGAAGTTCCAGAAATTTCCTTGGAAGAATGCTCCCAAGAAATTTCTTCCTTCTCCAATTGGAGTTTCCAGTCTCCAGGGCTGTGCAAGCATTTGCTTTGAGAATCAAAACTGCAGCAGTTTTGTTAAAGAGAAAAACGAATGTCACTTATTCACAGATCTTAAGGGTGTCGGTCAGCCGAATAACTATTCATTTACATATGGTTATAGACTAACAGAGTACAATGGAAATTAGTAATTTGTAATTTGAATGTTGCTTTAATGAAAATGATTAAAATATATTGAAAGTTTGTTTTTAACAGTGGAATTTGAAGCAGATAAAGCTATATAACTTGTAGATAAAGTTAGAAATAATTCTCCATGTAGATAGAAAAAGTTTTAAAATGCCTTCAACATTTTCTTTCCAAATAGGTTTTTCTCATTCTATTATTTATAGTTTTATCTAAAGTGGTGAACTGGTGGAATTGGTAGTGGTTCAGCCAAAATGCTCGGCTCTATTTCTTCCCAGCTCTTTACGTTCTGGGTTCAAGTTCTACTGAGGTCGACTTTGCCTTTCGTCCTATTGGGGTTGGTAAAATAAGTACCAGACAAGCACTGGAGTTGATGGAATCGATGACTAGCCTGCTCCTTCCTTAGTGGCATTTCTTCTGGATTTTTGGTTCCAGGATTGATAAGATAAGTACCAGTTGAGAACTAGGGTTGATGTAATTGACAACTAGCCCCCTCCTTCAAAATTTCAGGTCTTTTGCTTATACTAGTAAGAATTTTATATATATATATATATATATAT
>NC_069007.1:7238527-7239131 GCF_001194135.2 Octopus bimaculoides
AATAGAGGAATTTATCTGTAAAAATATGACACTTATTCAGTAGCCATGATAAAACTCCGAGTTTCGGATACCGGAGTGGGAACCCACGCCGCCATCTCTTCAGTTATCTGGTCATTTTTCACAGGAATTTTCAATGGCCGGATAACTGAAGAGATGGTGGCGTGGGTTCCCACCCTGGCATCCGAAACTCGGAGTTTTATCATGGCTACTGAATAAGTGTCACATATTTTTACAGATATATATATAAATACAGTGTATATTTAAACACATAAGAGGTATCCATCATAGGATTCCCTCACGCTAGAAAGAACAGCTAAGTTCCAAACCACTATTAGGAATAAAATTTTTAAAGGAATGAAAAATAAAAATATTTACCATCAGGAATTAGTTGGTAAATGTTTTTATTTTTCATACTCTTCAAAGTTTTATCCCTAAATAGTGATATGGAATTTAACTGTTCTTTCTAGCATGCAAGGAATCCTATGATGGATACCTCTTATATGTTTAAATGTACTCTGTATTTATATGAAGAAAAATATATAGTCTATGGACTAAATTTTTACATGCTAGGCCACTGGTGGTAGAAATTTCTAATATTTCTATT
>NC_069007.1:7239713-7250078 GCF_001194135.2 Octopus bimaculoides
GTTTAAATGTAGTTATAAAAATATGTCCTTCTGTTGAAATGTAATTTCAGTAAATTTCTGTATCTTTGTGCAGCTGAAGATTGCTCTGCATTTTACATTTGATGTAATGTTCACATTGCTTAAATAAATGGAGTAGCATGAAACAATCGTACTGCATTAACTTTGGATATCCTTGTTGCTTATTTTGATATGTATATATATATATATATATATAAGATGGTCAGCTGGCAGAACTGTTAGCGCATCAGACAAACTACTCTGTGGTATTTTTTCTGGCTCTTTTGTTCTGGGGTTAATAAAATAGGTACCAGTTGAGCACTGGAGCCAACGTAATCAAATTTCCCCTTCCCCTCAAAACTGTTAACCTTGTGCCAACATCAGAAAGAATTATTTATAACTTTATCCACTTTGAGTTATACTGTTAATAAATGAATTATTTCACATTCTCTTGAAGTTTCTAACTTTTTTTGACATAGCTTGTGGAAGTTTATAAAGCTGATGCAACACACACCTCTTTTTTCTCCCAAGTGTCTGTGAAAAAAACCATATAAACAAAGCCATTTTAAAAAAACAAGTAGTTCTTGGTTTTATTACAGTCCATCCTGGGTTTAACTTGTTGAATGTGAATTACTTTGTAAAACTTTGCTTTGTGTTAAACATTGCTTTGTGTTAAACATTGCTTTAAGGAATAAAGGCTTCAATGAAAATTGTAAACTTGTCTCAGAATCTGTGAATTATTCAGTCTTCTTAACTTTCTGCTGTTTTTACAAACCATTGACCTATTATTAGGTGGTTCCGGTACCATATCAGTTTTTTGTGCTAGAAGAGACTACTAGACCATTCTCTATCTTTGGAGAAAGGGACTCTTTAAGTGTTTCCCCATGACCCTTCTCATGGTGCAATGTTACCAATTCCTGCAGTCTCAGGTTCTTTTACTTTAGCCTCAGGTTGGCTCATGTTTTGTAAGTGAAATTGTGCAGAAGTCTGTGGGAAGAATTGAACCCGTAATTCTAAGATCCAGTCTTGTCACATACTGAATCCCATTGAGTCTTAATTGAGAACTACATCAAAAGTAAAATACATATATCTGTGGAATATTCAGCCACTTATGCATTAATTCATTGAAATTGCTTGGTCACCTGACAGCATGGCCGCAGTCAAATGACTGAAACAAGTAAAAGAGAAAAAGAGTAAAAAGTATCAAATTTGGATCGGACACACACACGTATGAGTGTGTATTTGTGTTTGTCTCCCAGAACTGCTTGACAAACGGTATTGATTTGTTTACCTAGCCATTCAGCAAAACGAGACTGACAGAATAGGTACCAGGCTTTAAAAAAAGGTACTGGCGTCGATTCATTCGACCAGAAATCCTTCACGGCAGATAAAAAAAAAAAAAAAGAATTATGTCTTTTTCAGAAAGTTACGCCGAAATAAAATCGGTAGCAAACCAATCTGAAGTCATGTCATACGTGAATCAATACGAATTAATGTGCTTTTTCTTTTTTTCTCTCATTCATTTCATTTTATTTTGAAATGCTGGGATGAGAACCGCCCATTACTTGGTTTTGCTCCGAGGAGAAAACGAAATGACGAAACTAAGGGAGGTGACTCTAAATTGTTTATGTATTAAATGCGGAAATGGCGGCAAATGTCAGCTCAGCCTCGTGGTTCCGTCAAAAACACCAGGTAAACACTGAGTTAATATAAACTAAAAAAAACATTCTCTAAATAGGATCGTAATGTTGGGACATCGGCAAAAATCTTAGCCGAGTACCTTTCAGAAGGAAAACGAACCTTGCTTTCATTTAATTTATTTATTTTGTCTTGTGTTGTCTTTCTGTTCAAATAAGAATCTTTTGTTAATGATGTGATGTAGCTTTAAAAAGCCTTACGATGATTTCTTTTTAAATTATTGATGGAGGAAAATGAACAGTTCTTGATTAATTCTTCTCGATAGTCTTTTGAAAGAGTGATATAATAATAAATTCATACACACTCAACAGAAAGTGTCATATTTTCATTCTAATCGTCATGGCATCTACTATGGATTTCAATCTGTTGTTAGAATTACTCAAGAAATACAAGACCACCAGCGACACAAGTCAATTGACACATGCCATGTTACATATTGGTCAGTCTCTCTATGATCTCGACTCGGTGGCCAAAAAACTTGCCGGCCCCACTGCATCTATGTGTCATTTCTTGCTGAAAATTACCTCAGACATCTTAGACGAGTTTAAATTTACCAAGAACCAGCAGCCTAGCCAAGACTCACCTGACGAATGTGAAGCATTTATGTATTGGTTCACATCCCAGCTTCTCAGCCTCTTCACTCACCCCGGCTGCCACCAGCTCCATCCGAAATGTGTCACCTTGATTGTCCAGTTTCTTAATAGTTTGAAGATAAACGAACCTTACCTGTACCATAAAATCCTTGAGAAACTGGCCTGTTGTCTTAGTGAACTTGCAGTCTCTGAGTCTTCTGGATTGGAATCTACCGACGAAAATAAACCGATTGTTTTGAATCTTTTTAACGTAGATTTACGCCTGATTTCTAATTTTTTACCTCCGTCTGAACAGAACACAGAAATACGCCAAGCTGTTATTAAACTGGGTTGTGAGTCATGTGAGATCCTGCAAGGCAATTTGACGTTAGTGTTCTCACAACAGGTTAGATACTTAAATGGCGGGTGGAATACTCGACTGCTGTCTGTTTTGTGTCCCAGTCTTTTAGCCCAGATCGAATATGGAGACGTCCCATTGAAAGCTGCTTCGTTACAAGTTATTGAACAGTTGTTGCTTCTTCATGGCATACCGGAATTTGAGCAGTTGGAGTATCTTGTAGCAGTTCTGGTAGCGATTCCACCGATGATGTATGGAGACCAGGCAGAACTAACATCAAAAGAATTGTCTCTAATGGAGACGGCCTATGTTAAGACCCTTAATGCCCTACTCAAAGCTGATTCTTCTGGTATTGGCAATCATTTAGACATAGCTAATTTGGACCTCATGTTAAACAAGTTTATAGAATTTATGAGTCTTTGTGGATGGCTTCAGAAGTTGCAGCAAGAACCATCTGCTGATATGTGTAGTGCTGTCAGCTCATTTCTCAACCATATTTTGACTAAGTTAAAGCAAATTCAAAATATATTTGATTCAGTTTACAGCCCAGTTATTAACGTTTTAAAGGAGAAGCTATGTCATTTGCTTGGCAGGGTTTACAACAAAGAATTTTTGGTGCAGAACTTATGTTTGTTGGTGTCTTGGGAAATGGAATCCTCTTGTCTCAATGAAAATGATTTGTCTAAGGAAACTGAAGAACATCAGCCCAAAAAAGCTAAATTGCCATATCTCCCTCATTTGAAAAGCAAAACCAGCAACAATAGCAGGAAAAAAATAACTCCAGAAGATAAATCAAAACTGTTCATGGAAATCAAGCGGAAGCTAGAAATGTTCAAAGGAAAGTCACACAACGACAGCAGTGGGGTGTTGTGTATGTTAACTGGTGTACAGGTTATTGTGGAAGTATCAGTACTGTTATTCCATTCTTTCAAAGACAATCCTTTGCAGAAGAAAACTAAAGACGGTCAACCAAAAGTTTACAGTACTGACCAGAAATTCACAGAATGGCTCTCTAAAGAGGAATTAACAGAAATCTCTTATCTATGGAAGAATTTGTTTTCTCTTTGCACAAGTCTTCAGAATGCTGATGAATCTAAGGTCAAGGAACTTTTGAATTGTAGTCTTCAGGTAATTGCAAAATCTGTTGCTGCTTTGTTGATTGTGAAAGATTTCAGTGCTGCAGTGCCGGAATTGGTAAGTGAGTTTGTTGTGTTACTTTCTTTACCATGGCTTGCCAACAATGCTTCCTGGCTTGATCTACATTCAGCTGACCTGAAACCAATGTTGGAGATCAGTGGCCGATTGTCTCCGCTCTTAGATGACCTCACATGCCAAATATGTATGGAAGTTTTGTGCTGGATCCCCAAATATATTGCTGGTCAGTGGCGTTGTCACATCTACAAATCAGTTTTAGCTAATAATTTAAGCCTTCCGTTGATACTGCAGGGAATTCGCTCCTCTGTTGTTTTATTACATACTCTTGGAGACAACTATGCTCACCTCATGACTGAGTTGATCTTGCCATTATTTAACATGAAGAATCCCACTGTTGACAACAGTTTGGCATCAGTGTTTGGTGAACTTGTTTGTGTTCTGTCAGGAGAGACTGAAATTTGCCAGAGTAATTCATTTGACTCAAATGGTGGTGAAGTAAACATCTTTGACCTTTTCAAGTTGAAATGTAAGCAGTGTGATGATGCTAAGACAAGTCATAAGATGTTGGTCAGTCAGACCAAGTTGCCGATCATACAGGAGATGTTTGTTTGTTTTTCTGGTTACAAAGACATCAGTGATACAGCATATCGGACGGCTCTTGCACACAGTCTGCTTCGTGTCTATAACCACGTAGAGATAAAACTCACTGAACACTGGGCTCTTAACTTGCTAAATTACTCACTGCAATTAATTAATGATCCAGATTACGATATTTGCATTTTATTCAGCAACTGCTGTTGGCATCTGATCAAAGTCTCTGGTCTTGATGTTGCAAATATTGTCTTTGAGAAACTGAAGAATTCTTTGGCAGATTTAAAAGACACGAAAAGTGTGAAGCTACAGAAATCGATCCTGATGACAGTTGGGCTGCTTGGTAAATATTCAAGTGGTCCTCTTCTCTTGGACGTCACTCTGTTCCTTTTGGAAAACATAGTTTCTGATGTTCCTGTCTCCAGCGCTGTGGCCTACATGCAACTTCAGGGCATTTCAAGAGCTAAAAAAGCAGGTGAGAAACCTTTTAATATATTTATGAATTACCAACAACCTATCTGTATGTTCCTGGTCAAGACAATGGATGAATCCTGTAAATTAAACATTGGTAAAACAGCTGAACAGAAACTGAAAGAGGTCAGTAATGTGTTTGATTATGTGGACATCAGAGCCTTCATACATAGCACCGAGAGATTTCTACTTCCCCAATTGGTTGCTATGGCTTCCCCGACAGCATCATCTCTGATAAAGCTTCTTGCTACACTTTTACAAGTGCCAAGTCGCAAGAAGCTACTAATTTCTTCCACGAAATACATTTTTTCTTATCTCATTCGACATCACAATGAACAGGAAATTGCAAAAGCCCTCCAGTTCCATTTTGCCGAGACTGAAATTGAGCTAACTTACCTGCTTCGCATTGACTTCCAACGAGTCCATAACGAACTCCTGCTCTACCTGAGTACTAATTATGCTGAAGTCTTCAAAGGTTTACAGCGTCTCTGCTCCTATGATGATTTCTATCGTGGACAGATAGCCACGACAGAAGATATGGCCAACTATCTCCAACCTCGATTACTTGGAATTTTGGCTTTCTTCGATTCTCAATTATTGATATCTAGCATTCCAATTGAAGAGAAAAGACTCACGTTGGATAGTTTAAATTCCATCATCCAGCTAATGGGAGCAAAACACATCACTTTTGTGAGATACAAAATTATGAATACACTCCGAATTAGTCTACGATTTGATGAGAAAGATTTCCTGGCAATAGCTTGTCAAGCGTGGAACTCGTTCATTCGAAGCGTGGAATTGCCAGCTCTGGGTGACATGTTGTCACCGATATCTGCCACTCTTTTACCGTTGATTCAACAACTTCCTGCACAATCTGCTGAGATCTTCAACTACCTCATCATCGAGAACAAAGACGCTTTGTGTAGTCACTTCCAAGAAATATATTTTTTACCCGACATTCCAGAATTGTCCAATGTGAATTATGTTTTGAAACAATATTCCAGTAGTCTTTCTAGCCAATCAGACTTAAGAACAAAGATAACTCATACGTTACGTGGTGTGACACACGAAAGCTTGGATGTCCAAATTCATGCTTTGTCAAATTTGAGGAATTTACTTCACAGCAGTCAAAGACAACTGCATCAGTACATGCTTGACAACGAAACTGCAGATCCAATAGTATCGCAGTTGATCTCTGTGCTTTTGTCTGTTTGCAAAGTTCCGGATCACAGGGTTCGATGTCTGATTGGAGATTGTCTTGGAGAGATTGGTGCTATCGATCCTGGACGCCTCGAGTTGACGTCAAATAATCCAAAAGAAGAAATGGCCAAATTCCAAGCAAGTACTGAAGACGATAATTTTGCTATTGGAATTATAAATGAAATAATCCGTGCTTTTCTTGCAGCTACTGAAACGAGGGTGCAGGATTGTGCATCACTAGCTTTGCAAGATCTTTTGCAAATTTATAAAATAAGTGACAAACCTGAAGAAAATAACGAGCATGGTTCTGAACGAAGACTTTGGAATCGTTTTCCAGAGCATGTCCAAGAAATATTACAACCTTTGCTTAATTCCAAGTATATTTCATCATCATCTTTTAGCTGGGATAATCTTCAGAAACCAATTTATGGCAGCATGAAGGGCAGCAAGTACAAGGAATGGATATGTATCTGGACCACTTATTTGTCTTCAAGAGTCCAGCAGAACCACCCATTACGTGTGTTTCAAGTATGCAGTCCTATAACACGATATGATCCTTCAATTGCTTTATATATACTGCCACATGTTGTCACGCAAGTCTTGCTAGATGGCACTGAAGGGGACATCCAAGACATCTATAATGAGATCATGGAAGTGTTGCACCAAATAAGGAAGTCGGACACTCGACAGGGTAGTGTAACTGATATGCGCCACATGTGTGCCCAAACTATTTTCTCTGTTCTTGATTATTTATCGAAATGGAGGACAAACAGGGCACAGCTTAAGGTAGCTGAAATGCCTATATCTAAGGAACCAGTGTATCTCAAAGACTCCAGTTACAGAACAGTAAATGCGTTCTTGAATCACATCCCACAAGATGTTCTTGCAGAAGCTTGCTTCAATTGCAATGCATTCACACGTGCATTGATGCACTTTGAACATTTCATCAGAAACAACGATTGCAATATCCAACAACATCTCGATCTGTTGCAACGCATCTATGTTGCTTTAGACGAACACGATGGCGTAGCAGGAGTTGCGGCCATTCGGCAAGCACAGCCGACCCTTGTGCAACAGATTTTAGCCCATCAGAGTATTGGCCAGTACCAAGATGCGGAGGCTTGTTACGAAAGAGCTGTTCAGTTAGAACCTGAAGAAATCTCTCATCACCATGGTTGGCTGCGGAGTTTGATGGAATTGGGTCAGCTGAACAAAGCTCTTCTTCATGCTGATGGCATCATTGCTAACCATCCTTCATGGAGCACACAACTGAACACCTATCGTGTTGAGGCCACATCTAAACTCGGAGATTGGAGCAAACTGGAATCTTATGTGAAGCTGGAGAAAGAAAGCAACGACTGGGTTGTGAGCTTGGGGAAAATTCTTTTGGCCATCAAGGACCGACACGAAGAGAGCTATCAGAAGCATATGAATAGTGCATGTATAGAAATAATGGGGCCGTTATCGGCAGCTAGCATGGAAAGTTTCTCATATCTTCGAGGTTATGAATACATTGTACGATTACATATGCTCAATGAGATTGAGCAGGCGAAAAAAATTATATTTGACTCCAAGACTCTGCTCAAACGGAGCAAAAGCAAGCAACAAAGTTCATCTGATTCTGTGAGCCTCGATGAACTCTTATTGCAGTGGGATGCACGTTCAAAGCTGATGCAGTCTCCTTTTCGCATCCAGGAACCTGTACTCACTTTACGACGTACCCTCATCACACTGGAAAGCTGTTCCAATTGTTCCCCGCAGATAGGGAAATGGCTCCTCGATACAGCAACAGCTGCCCGTGAAGCCGGTTATCTCCAAACAGCATATGGCTCCCTCATTCAAGCAGCTTCCTCCAATCTGCCTGAATATTGCCTGGAGAAAGCTAAATGGTTCTGGGAAAAGGGGCAGAATGATCAAGCTCTCTCCTGCCTTGAAAAAGGCATGGCCGAGCATTTCCCTGATCTGAATCAACTGAAAAGAGACATGTCAAGGAGCTCCAAAAAAAAACTGTTCACCTATGCTCAGGCGCAGTTGTTGTACACACATTACTGCGACGAGACTTCCAACACGGATAGCAACACTGTACTGAAGCAGTATCGTGATGTCACAGACTCATGTTCGGAATGGGAAGATGGCTACTTCTTCCTTGCTAAATACTATGACAAAATGAAGAACAACTTGATAGACGACAACGAAAACTCAGTGAAGCAAGGAGAGTTCAATATATTTGTTGTGAAGAATTACGGGACATCACTGCAGTACGGAAATCAATACATTTATCAATCTCTTCCAAGGCTTCTTAGTCTGTGGCTGGATTATGGTTCAACTGTTGTTCAGTCAGAGCTCCGTGACCAGACATCTAATCAAACATCGCACATACAAAAATTGCAGTCTCAGAAAACCATTCTGCAGAATTTGAATAAAGTGATCGAACAAATAAGTCGCAAACTGGCACCGTATCAACTCTTCACGGCTTTTTCACAGCTCATCTCTCGCATCTGTCATGCAAACTCAGACGTGTTTCGCCACCTGGTGAAAATAATTGCAAAACTACTGTATACATTCCCTGCTCAAGCTGTTTGGATGTTGATGGCTGTCTCAAAATCGTCCTATCCAAAACGAGTAAAGAGATGCCAAGAGATATTCAACCAAGCGAAACTGATGAAGGAAGAACTTGGCAAGTTCTTACTCGATGCCAATAAACTTACAGAACGTCTGCTGGAATTGTCTGAGCGCCACTGTCCAGACACTCAGCCTTTGAGTTTGTCCCTACACTTCAAGTCACTAAAACGTCTCCTTGATGACCCTAATTTCAGCAATATAATTGTCCCCTTGCAATCTTCAATGACGGTTACTTTACCCATGACGAAAACTGATAATAAAGTCGACCATGATCCTTTCCCGGGTGACACTGTTTACATCAGCAGTTTTGAAGATACAATTGAGATCTTACCTTCATTACAGAAACCAAAGAAGATCACAATCAAAGGTAGTGATGGTCACCTGTATGTAATGATGTGTAAACCAAAGGACGACTTGAGAAAGGATTGTCGTTTGATGGAGTTTACTACGATCGTCAACAAGTTCCTACGCAAAGACCCTGAGGCCAGAAAGCGACAGCTTCATATACGCACGTACACTGTGATTCCACTGAACGAAGAATGCGGCATCATAGAATGGGTGAACAACACAAGTGGTCTGCAGTATATATTACGCAAATTGTACCGCGAAAAGGGGTTACAAATCAGTAATCGGGAGTTGAAGAATCACATCCCAGCTCTTCAGGCACCGCTTGAAAGGAAACTAGAACTGTTCAAAATGCTCCTTAATCTTCATCCCAGCGTGTTCTACGAATGGTTCCTGCGGACATTTCCAGACCCGACAGCTTGGTACAATTCTAGACTGGCATACGCCCGAACCTCTGCTGTGATGGACATGGTTGGGTATATCCTTGGACTTGGGGACAGACACGGTGAGAACATACTGATGGACTCCACAACCGGTGACTGTGTCCATGTCGATTTCAATTGTCTCTTCAATAAAGGGGAGACGTTCGAGTGGCCCGAGCGCGTACCATTCCGCTTGACCAACAACATGGTCAAAGCTATGGGACCAATGGGATATGAAGGAATTTTCCGACAGGCATGTGAAGTGACCCTTAAAATACTACGGAACCAAATGGACCCTCTGATGAGTGTCCTAAAACCATTTATTTATGACCCTCTTGTTGAGTGGCAGAAACTGACCAAGGGCCAAAGATCACACCAAGTCAGTTCTGGTGAGATTACCAATGAGCAAGCAATGACCCATGTCCAAATGATTGAGCATCGCATGAGAGGGATCCACGCATCAAAGACGAAACCAAGGGGCCTGCCCTTATCTGTTGAGGGTCAGGTCAACTATTTAATTCATGAGGCAACCAATGAAAAACTCTTGTGCCAGATGTATATTGGATGGGCCCCATACTTGTAGAAAAACACTGGTTCTGCTCAAATTATTCTCCTTCCCAATAATTGCAAAAGGGAAATTTATTAATGAATGAATATCCTCAACAAAAGTAATGAGATCTTCCACTGCATAATGAACTGTTCCATATGAAAAAAAGGACTTGTATAAAAAAAAAAAAATTCCTTTCTGTTTCGCATACATGTATATACGTAAAACCACACTCAACAAGCACATGCAGACATACACACAGACTAATATACATACAACTGTATACATATACATGTTCAGTGAGCACATACTAACATGCACAAATACAGACATGTATATGTGTGTGTATACATATATACATGTATATATATATATATATATATATAT
>NC_069007.1:7250348-7251140 GCF_001194135.2 Octopus bimaculoides
ATATATATATATATATATATATACACACACACACGTAGATACACAAATACTTTCACATGCACTAATACACATAAACATATACACACAAAGATGCTCATATATGCATGTGTATACACACACACACATACACACAAACAATCACCAATGCCATGTTGCTTTCTTGAAAAAAAAAAAATTGTCATATTTTGGAAAACAAAAACTATTTTTATATTGAAATAAATCCAGATTGTTCTGATGAGTTTATTAGTGACATCTCTCTCATACATCTTTCCTGTTAGTTTTCTCATCCTTTCTACCTTCCATACTTCTCTCTCTGCCTGTCTTCTCACCTTCCTCTCTACCTTTCATATACTCTTTCTCTGTCTCTCACACATCTTCACCTGTCTGTCTTTTCATCCTCTCTCTTTCATACACTCGTTTTCTTTCTCTCTCTCTCTCTCTCTTATGTACCTTTAATCCTTTCCCTCTCACATATACTTTTTTTTTGGACCTGTCAGGTCATCCCATAAGTTCTGTCCGAATTTTGAATAAAGAAAACACGTGATCAAATGTTATATTTAATCATCAGTGTACTTTCCCTGATTATCTATGACTTCCTTCCATCTATTTACAAGCTTTTTAATCCTATCAATGTAAAACTCTTTTGGTTTCAAAGCAAAGAACTCTGAAATGTCAGTTTCAACCTCCTCCTGGCTTGCGAAAGTTATGTCCCCCAAATGATTCTGTAAACTACGAAACAAATGGTAGTCTGAAGGAGCAAGGTCGGGAGAATAAGGTGGATGAGGAATTTTT
>NC_069007.1:7251698-7263809 GCF_001194135.2 Octopus bimaculoides
TTTTCTTCAAGTAATGCCTCAAGGAGCTTATCATTAAACTCAACTAGACGTCCTGTTCGATCTTCATCTTCAAAGCTGAAATCTCCACTTCTGAATTTTGCAAACCATCTTCTGCAAGTTCTTTCATTCAAGCATTCTTTCCCATAAACTGAGTGCATGTTTCGACTCGCTTCGGCTGCAGAGTTACCTTTTTTGTATTCATAAAGCATTATGTGCCTTAAATGCTCTTTGGATACTTCCATGTTAGAAAGGGTTTTAATCAAAGAAATTTTAATTCTATTATTCTGTAAAATAATATTTAATTAGTTTAAATGTACACAAATGTATAAAAATAATTTTTAATTCCAGTAGACATTCTAAAATACTAGTAAATTTCATTCAATTTTAAAAAAGGTAAAATCGAAAAGAACTTATGGGATGACCTGATACAAAGTGCATTCTAGAAGTTCAGAGAACTTTTTTAGGTGAGGCATTTATAAATGTCCTGGATTATTGCAATTTTAGTATATCATTACCAAACATCTAATAAGCTGATCTGCCAACTTTGGTTATTCTAGTTTGTAGGAGACGGCTGTAACAGTACTTTGAACACACCTTACTATACACTGCTTGTCACAGCTGACTAATTTGCAGAATGCAGTCAGTACGTTTGGAGGCTTGCCATGCAATGAGGTTTTGGGTTAAACTGAGCAAAAAATGCTACAGAAGGTTATGAAATGCTCCAGACTAGTCATGGATTAACTTGTATGAACCAAACATCTGTTTTTCTCTGGCTCACGGGACCAGGCAAGCAAGTCCTGTAGGAATCTCATGGTGATCCCCTTTTTTGACAGCAAGGACATCATCTACATTCACTGGCTTCCCTCTGGCCTGATGGTCATCAAAGAATACTTTGTGGAGGTTTTGAGGGAGTTCAGGAAGGGATTTCGTGGCAAAAGGGCAGAATACCTGCACCGGGACAATGAATCAATCCACAGTTCCATCCTGGTAACCTACTACTCGACAGAGATGGGCATCAGAACTGTCCCTTACTCTCCTTACAGCCCAGACCTTGTTCCCTGTGACTTTTGGTTGTTCCCCAAACTGAAAAAGATGCAGGAGGCTGCGACAAGGTTCCCTGACACTTTCACTTTGGAGGTCTTTCATGGGTTCTTCACGAAGTGGCTGGAGTGCTACAAGTGGATTGAAGTCAAGGGATCCTATTTTGAAGGAGATTAAGAGTTTTGTCCTTTGAAATTAATTATCTTTCCTGAAAAAGTCTCAAAACTTCTGGAATGTGATTCTTACAAATAGTTCTTGTCTGTCTGTCTCTCTCAGGCTCTATCTGGTGATATTAGTCCCTTGTCTGAAAAAGACAGTTTTTGTAGTTCCTTGCAGAAGCTGTGCAATTGATTTGGTTATAGCAATGAATCGCTTCCTGTTGGTTGTTCACAGTTTTTCATTTTATCGCAATGTCTCAGTTCCCTTTTAATCACATGGAGATGGTCGGAATCCTTCCACAATACTGTCTGTTGCTAGCGATAGATAAATGGATTACATGCCATAAATTGAGGATTAGGATTATCTCTTAGCCCTAATCCTCCTGCTTTCTCTCTATTTTACAAAGATTAAATATAATCTAAACGACCAACACATCAATCTTGCAACAACAGGATCACCTTTGATCATCCATCATCAAAGGTCTGTTTAACCACAACTGACCTGTGGTTAAACAACGAATTAAAAAACAAAAATTGAAAAAAAGAAGACTAACAAAAACAAAAACTCGTTAATGTGAGATTTTATTTAATTTATGATGAATTTATTTTAATATATATTTATATTTTTACAAGTTTATCATTTAACAAATTGAGGTGGGGGTGAGAAGAATCCGACTCCTTGTTTGTTAGCGACTCTCGAAGGGGCCAAACCAAGCAGCTTTTGGATGTTCTGTAATTAACAACAGTAATTAGAAATAACAAATATTAAAATGAAACAAAAAGTAACAACAAAAAGAAATAAATACATCATAGAAAGAATGACATAGAAAATGGTGGGGGTGAGGGGAAGGGGTAAATGCTCAGGGACGCCTTGCTGCATGAAAATGACCAGTGAAACGGGTACTAACATGACTGCAGGAGTGGCTGTGTGGTAAGAAGCTTGCTTCCCAACCACATGGTCCTGGGTTCAGTTCCACTGCGTGGCACCTTGGGCAAGTGCCAGCCTTGGGCCGACCAAAGCCTTGCGAGTGGATTTGGGAGACGGAAACAGAAAGAAGTCTGTTGTGTATATGTGTGTGTTGTGGAGGTGCAATGGCCTAATGGTTAGGGCAGCGGACTCGCGGTCATAGGATCGCGGTTTCGATTCCCAGACCGGGCGTTGTGAGTGTTTATTGAGCGAAAACACCTAAAGCGCCACAAGGTTCCGGCAGGGGATGGTGGTGAACCCTGCTGTACTCTTCCACCACAACTTTCTCTCACTCTTACTTCCTGTTTCTGTTATGCCTGTAATTCAAAGGGTTGGCCTTGTCACACTCTGTGTCATGCTGAATATCCCCGAGAACTACGTTAAGGGTACACGTGTCTGTGGAGTGCTCAGCCACTTGCACGTTAATTTCACGAGCAGGCTGTTCCGTTGATCGGATCAACTGGAACCCTCGACGTCGTAAGCGACGGAGTGCCAACAATTGATTTCTGTCTTGACATGACAATGGTAATTGTAAACAAGTGTCACTGTCATATAAGCAGTGTCATTCACTTCCAATGCTCTGCAAAAACATGTCTGGGTACAGGGAAATATAAACTGGGATGGGAAACAGGCAAGGGCTGACCACAGAAAGGGCATTTGGCTGTAGAAAATCTGACTCAAAACTGTCTGATTCATGCAAGCAGGGAAAAGTGGATAATAAATGATGATGATGATGATGATGATGACAAATGCGAGTGTGTGAAGACGAAGGAGTTCTTACCTGGCGTATAGACATTGTACATAGAATGTAGAGGAAGATGAACGAGCAATGAGTGTAATCGTCTCCGGCTAGATTACGATGTGAAAGACCTTGCATCAGTGAAATTGGAGTAAATGGTAACTTAGCAACCACTCGGCCATCAAAACTAGATTGTTTTCATTGGATAAGAATAAAATGAAAGGACAAGAAAAAAAAAAAAACAATAAAAATTAAGTCATGAACAAATGAACAGTCATAACATTATTATTAACCCTTTAAACATTCAGATTTCTGTCAAATGTAAAGCTTATTTATTCACATTGTTTCGGATTAATCATGCATTATCTTGGAGGTTTGAGATTTTGATGATATGTTTGTTTATTTTTATAATGACATTGTAGTTTAGGTGTGAGAGGATGGATCTGGCCAGTTTGATCATAAAACAGGTAGAATAAATGGGCCTGATATGGCTGATTTAACCCTTCAGTGTTCAGTTTATTCTGTTAGATATAATGCTTATTTACTTATTTGAATGCTCTTCCTAACGCCAACCACTTTACAGTGTGTACTGGGTGCTTTTAGCGTGCCACCGGCATGAGCGCTTTTTGTGGGGCACCAGCATGGGTGTTTTTTATGTGGTATTGACATAGGATTCTTGTAGGATCCTCTTCACCAGGGAATGCGATCTTAACACTTTAACTGTGGAGAATAGGTTTTCTTGAGTACAGCAAGGGGCCAATATATAATATATATATATATATATATATATATATAAAGGTGCACTCCGTCGGTTATGACGATGAGGGTCTCAGCTGATATGATCAATGGAACAGCTTGCTCATGAAGTTAACATGTTAGTGGCTGAGCACTCCACAGACATGTGTACCCTTAACGTAGTTCTCAGGGAGATTCAGCATAAATTAGAATGTGACAAGGCTGGCCCTTTGAAATACAGGTGCTACACATTTTTGCCAGCTGAGTAGACTGAAGCAATGTGAAATAAAGTGTCTTGCTCAAGGACACAACGCATCACTGGGAATCGAACTCACGACTTTACGATTGTGAGCCGAATGCCCTAACCACTAAGCCATGTGGCTTCAAAAAAGAAAAAAAAAATATATACGTGTGTATATATATATATATATATATATATATATATATGTGTGTGTGTGTGTTATGTCTGTTATCTCATCACCAATAATGTCATGATGATGTTGGGGTGTGCACAAGGGCATAGGAACAGTGCTGAGACCCCCTTCGGTCATGACTGACTATGGGATTGCATCAAGAAAGTTACCCTCCTAGACACAAGTCCAGGCAAGGTTGTTTATGGAAGACCAGCAGTCGCCCATTCATACCGGTCTCCCCTCTCCACACCACTCGTGTTATCCAAGGGAAAGGCAAAGAAGCCGATACAGCTTGGCACCAGTGACGTCACAACTCATTTCCACAGCTGAGTGAACTGGAGCAACGTGAAATAAAGTGTCTTGCTCAAGAACACAACAGACACCCTGATCAGGGATTTGAACTCACAACCTCACGATCGTTAGCTCGATGCTCTAACCACTGAGCCATGCGCCTTCATATAGGAATAGTATTACCCAAATAAATATTTGGATATGGTTATCTAGAATAACCATATGCAGAATTAATATGTTCATGCAGAACATAATCCGTACTACACCATACATTGTGTGTTGGCACTCCGTTGAGAATTCCAGTTGATCCGATCAACGGAACAGCCTGCTCGTGAAATTAACGTGCAAGTGGCTGAGCACTCCACAGACACGTGTACCCTTAACGTAGTTCTCGGGGGATATTCAGCGTGACACAGTGTGACAAGGCTGACCCTTTGAATTACAGGCACAACAGAAACAGGAAGTAAAGATTGAGAGAAAGGTGTGGTGAAAGAGTACAGCACGGTTCGCCACCATCCCCTGACGGAGCCTCGTGGAGCTTTAGGTGTTTTCGCTCAATAAACACTCACAACGCCCGGTCTGGGAATCGAAACTGCGATCCTATGACCGCGAGTCCGCTGCCCTAACCACTGGGCCATTGCGCCTCCACTACACCAAACGTAAGTACGATATTAAACTAACACAACAATCCAATATGAACGATCAATGCTGTCAACTGCTGACAGTTCACACAGTTGCTTCATTTTATTGATATGTGTCAGTCCACTTTTGGTCACATAGGGGTGGTCAGGATCCCTCCACAACAATATATATAGACAGACATATAGATAGAAGGAGCAAACAAGAGATATCCAAAATACTTACATGGAGTTGAACATACTCAAAAGTGCAGTGAAAGCAAAACCAATTGCAAACATGGATTTCATTTTAACCTGTAATAAATAAATAAACAAATACCATAAATCCTTGAGTATAGTCTGCCCTTGAGTATAATACGCAGGGGATTTTTAGGGGGCTGTACCTCTGAAAAACCTAAACCTTGTGTATAATACGCACCCCTTCTCTAACTTGAGTCAAGGAGGTCTATATAACGTCCTTAGTTTGTAAACGTATATACGGTAACGTCCTTTATTATTATTGTATATATAACATAATGCAAACGTGTAGCTTTTTTGTTCACTTTGTTTGCAGTGTGGTAAGTAGCTTGCTTATGAACCACATGGTTCTGGGTTCAGTCCCACTGTGTGGCACCTTGGGCAAGTGTCTTCTACCATAGCCTCGGGCCGACCAAAGCCTTGCGAGTGGATTTGGTAGACGGAAACTGAAAGAAGCCCGTCGTATATATGTATATGT
Organism: Octopus bimaculoides; assembly: GCF_001194135.2. Classification (NCBI taxonomy): domain Eukaryota; kingdom Metazoa; phylum Mollusca; class Cephalopoda; order Octopoda; family Octopodidae; genus Octopus; species Octopus bimaculoides. Next base: position 7,257,396 of record NC_069007.1, read on the forward strand.
ATGTGCGTGTGTATGTTTGTGTGTCTGTGTTTGTCCCCCCAACATCACTTGACAACCGACGCTGGTCTGTTTAGGTCCCCGTAACTTAGCGGTTTGGCAAAAGGTACCGATAAAATAAGTACTAGGCTTACAAAGAATAAGTCCTAGGGTCGATTTGCTCGACTAAAGGCGGTGCTCCAGCATGGCCACAGTTAAATGACTGAAACATACATATACGATGGGCTTCTTCCAGTTTCCATCTACCAAATCCACTCACAAGGTTTTGGTCGGCTTGAGGCTATAGTAGAAGACACCTGCCCAAGGTGCCACGCAGTGGGACTGAACCCGGGACCATGTGGTTAGTAAGCAAGCTACTTACCACACAGCCACTCCTGCACCTACAAGCTGCTGATTATCCTAGTAAACGAGATCCAGGAATGCTTCCATCAATGGAAACAGTGCTGGATTAAGTATGTGGCTTCCCGAAGGGAAGGAAACTGAATGCCAAATAGGTATGTGTTGTAGTTTTGTTTTTATTGCACCAGTCCAAATACTTATTGGATCAGACCCCATATACATATGGATTTGTAAAGTAATCAATAAACTCACCAATGATAAATCTCGACTGTTGTTTTTCAATTTCTCTTCTTGGCGCTCTGAAAGGGAAACAAAAGAAACAGAGTATGAGGGAGGGAGAGTGTGAGCGGGAGATTGGACAAATATGTCTGTCGACTGCAGGATACAATTCTTTTATTGTTCTGTTTCTTCAACTCAAAATCGTTTGGAATCATCAGGACACATCTTACACCATGCACATCAATCTAGACAATAACCTTCCCAAGATGCCAAATGAATCTGAAGAGATTTTAGAAATTGTTTCCACTTATTCTTATAAACAACAACAACAACAATCCTTTCTATTATAGGCACAAGGGCTTGAAATTGTTGTGGAAGGGGCTAGTCAATTACATTGACCCCAGTACTTAACTGGTACATATTTTATCGACTCCAAAAGGATGAAAGGCAAAGTTGACCTCGGCGGAATTTGAACTCAGAACGTAGTAGCAGACGAAATACCGCTAAGGATTTCGCCTGGCGTGCTAACGAACCCTTTGTGCTATAGGCACAAGGCCTGAAATTTGGTGGAAGGGGACTAGTCAATTACATTGACCCCAGTGCGTAACTGGTACTTAATTTATCGACCCCAAAAGGATGACAGGCAAAGTCCACCTTGGTGGAATTGGAACTCAAAATGTGAAGATGGACGAAATAGCTCTAACCATTTTACTCATATTAATAATAATAATAATAATAATAATTAGGGTTTCAAATTTTAGCTTAAGTCTAGCAATTTTGGGGGTAAGAGTTATGTTGATTACATTGCTAACGTTTCTGCTACCTAGGGACCTTGCTAATGATAATGATTTTTAAGATATTCACAAAAGCGACAAATTTTGAAGAGAAGGATACAGTTACCTTAATTAGTATTCTGTTTTATTGAAAGAGGAATGATGAAAAGTTGAGGTAATTACCTGCTGGGATTGAACTCAGAATGTAAGGGCAAATAACTCAGTATTGCAAAACATTTTTTGTCAGTTGCCTTCCTCATTCTCACACACACACACAGAAAACGGTGTGACTTGTCCCAGACTTACCTAACTTTTTCTTCTGGTTTCGATCAGCTACGTCCATTCCGGCTTCTCTTTGCTTCTCCACTGAAAAAAAAACAAAACAAACAAATAATAATATAGGCGTAGGAGTGGCTGTGTGGTAAGTAGCTCGCTTACTAACCACATGGTTCCGGGTTCAGTTCCACTGCGAGGCACCTTGGGCAAGTGCCTTCTACTGAGTGGATTTGGTAGACGGAAACTGAAAGAAGCTCGTCGTATATATGTATATATATATATATATATATATATATATATGTATGTGTTTATATATGTTTGTGTGTCTGTGTTTGTCCCCCAACATCGCTTGACAACTGATGTTGGTGTGTTTACATTCCCGTAACTTAGTGGTTCGGCAAAAGAGACCGATAGAATAAGTACTAGGCTTCCAAAGAATAAGTCCTGGGGTTGATTTGCTTGACTAAAGGCGGTGCTCCAGCATGGCCGCAGTCAAATGACTGAAACAAGTAAAAGAGTATCAGGTAGTGGTACTGAATGTGATCGATGCCAGGGCCACTTGACTGGCTCCTGTGCCGGTGGCACATAAAAAGCACCATCTGAATGTAGTCAATGCCAGGTGTGCTTAACTGGCTCCCGTGCTGGTGGCACGTAAAAGCACAATCCAAACATGGCCAATGCCAGTACCCACTGACTGGCTCCTGTGCCAGTGGCATGTAAAAAGCACCTACTATACTCTCGGAGTGGTTGGCGTTAGGAAGTGCATCCAGCTGTAGAAACATTGCCTGGTGCAACCTCCTGGCTTCCCAGACCGCAGTCGAACCATCCAACCCATGCGAGCATGGAAAACGGATGTTAAACGATGATGATGATGATGATGATATCTCCTACTTACATTTTTTACTTTGTTTTTCTACTTCAGATTTCAATTTCTTGTATTTATCTGTTCTGTAAACCATGAGCCATGTTAAACCTGTAACAAACAGAAAAAAAAAACCCCCTTAATTACCATCATCATTAACGAGGGAGAAAGGCCTATATGCTGTTGCTTGATCGCTTAGGGATTACGACCAAATTTTACCTTAAATCACACACAAATGACTTTAAAAAAAAGATAAAGGTATCGATGTAGCTGTGTGGTATGCAGTTTGAGTCCTGGAGTCAATGGTATCAGCTAGCCCCTCCCCTCATAATTGCTAGTTTTGTGTCTAAATCAGAATCCTTTTAGACAAAACTATGTGCTCAGAGCATGGTTACATGGTTAAGAAACTTTGTTTGCAACCGTGTGGTTTCAAGTTCAGTCCCACTTCACAAGACTTTGGGCAAGTCTACTATAGCTGTGGGCTGACCGATGCCCTGTGAGTGAATTTGGTAGAAGGAAACTGTGTGGAAGTCCATCATGTATGTATGTATGTGTGTGTCTTTCTCTCTTCCAGCATCGTGTGACAACCGGTGTTGGTTTGTTTACATCCACATAACAAACGAGTTTAGCAAGAGACCAATAGCATAAGTACTGAGGTTGATTTGACAGTGCCCCAGTATGGCCATAGTCTAATGACTGAAACAATTAAAAGAACCTTCCCCCCAAATAGTACTTCATAAAACATAGTATCAGTCAAGTAATGGGGCCCATGATGCCGATAAAGTTCTCCCCTCAAAACTGCTGGCCTTGGGGTTAAATTAGAACCCATTCATACAAACTATGTACATAGAAGCATATGACCGCAGTTTCTTGTAGTCCGAGAAAGACGGTGCCGCAATTTCTTGCCGAACGACCTATAGAAATGATTTGTTTATAATAGGAGGTGTAGGAGTGGATGTGTGGTAAGTAGCTTGCTTACCAACCACATGGTTCTGGGTTCAGTCCCACTGCATGGCACCTTGGGCAAGTGTCTTTTACTGTAGCCTCGGGCCGACCAAAGCCTTGTGAACGGATTTGGTAGACGGAAACTGAAAAAACCCCGTCGTATATATATATATATATATATATATATATATTTACGTATGTGTGTGTGTATATGTTTATGTGTCTGTGTTTGTTCCCCCAATATCACTTGACAACCGATGCTGGTCTCCGTCACTTAGCGGTTCGGCAAAAGACACCGATAGAATAAGTACTAGGCTTCCAAAGAATAAGTCCTGGGGTCGATTTGCTCGTCTAAAGGCGGTGCTGAAACAAGTGAAAGAGTAAGTAATCAAATGTTCGTGCTGTACATTAGCTCACGCCCTCCATCATATCGACATTACCTGCACAGGTGCACGGTGCACCACGCATCAGGTGTCAAAATGGTCGCAGAGCAACGCGAGATGCTGCACCCGGTCTTGGAATTTGAAACAACGATCGCGAAATAACAAAACGGTAAATTCAGCAACGTGTCACGCGTCACGTAAATTAAAAATTAAATTATATATACATCCATTTAGATGGACAAAAGGAAGAAATAATATACGAAAGGGTAGTCATTCCATCGTTCGGTGCTGTGCCTACTCTGAGTTAAAAAATTTTTTTTGTAAGTTCGATCCTCTTGCAAATAAGATAAATCAAATTGCTTGATGGATCGCATGTAGGGGCAAATGAGTCTTGACTGGTGACAGTAAATCAACAGCTTTTAAGGCGTGTAGATGTGTAGATATATATAGGCAATCTTTCGTTTTGTGTGTGTGTGTGTGTATATATATATACGTGTGTGTGTGTGTATATATATGTGTGTGTGTGTGTGTATATATATACATGTGTGTGTATGTATATATATATATGTATGTGTGCGCGCGTGTATATATATAATGTAGGTGTGTCTGAATATCTGTGTGTGTATGTATATATATATATATACATATATATATATATATATATACAGAAATATGCGTTGGTAGATAGATATGTAAATTCGTGTATATGTATTTATATAATTCATTTATAAAATATTATATATACATACATATATATATATACTCACACATATACATAGATATTAACCGATATATCTATGCGTATATATATATATAACCATCTACTCGACCTACCTTCACCAAGTAACGCCGTACAAATTGATATAAACACGATAAGAAGGCAATCCACTAACATCTTTAACTATATATAAGACTATATATTATATATATATACACGCGTGAATATTATTTTATTCGTCGCACGACTGTAGAAACTAGATAACTCTTGTTTTCCTACTGACGTCATAGAATTTTGAGTGCCACGTCAGAAATTGAGTGTATATTCTGTTATTCCAGTATTCTTATATTCTTGTCATTTTGTAAATGATTTCTGGTTCGTTTTATAATAGTTTCTTCACACACAAGCACACACACACACACACACACACAATTAGGTTATCTTCTCACGTTTTACGAGAAATATCGTTATTTTTGACTACTTCCCTAAAAAAAAAAAAAAATGGTTAACCCGCAATAAAAAAAATGAAAAAAATCAATAAACATGAAAACCGAAAAAATTAAACATCAAAAAATTAAACAGGCGTTGGAGTGGCTGTGTGGTAAGTAGCTTGCTTACCAACCACATGGTTCCGGGTTCAGTCCCACTGCGTTGCACCTTGGGCAAGTGTCTTCTACTATAGCCTCAGGCCGACCAAAGTCTTGTGAATGGATTTGGTAGGCAGAAACTGAAAGAAGCCCGTCGTATATATGTATATATCTATGTGTGTGTGTGTATATGTTTGTGTGTCTGTGTTTGTCCCCCCAACATCGCTTGACAACCGATGCTGGTGTGTTTACGTCCCCGTAACTTAGCGGTTCAGCAAAAGAGATCGATAGAATAAGTACTAGGCTTCCAAAGAATAAGTCCTGGTGTCGATTTGCTCGACTAAAGGCGGTGCTCCAGCATGGCCGCAGTCAAAAGACTGAAACAAGTAAAAGAGTAAAAAGAGAGTATATATATATATATATATATATATATTTATAAAGAGAGAGAGAGAGAGAGAGAGCGAAAGAGAGTGGGAGAAGGGCGTTAACATAAGAGGTGCAAAATGAGTGCTCATACTAGGCTTGGTGGTAGGCAGTGAGTAAAGGAATGTTGCACACACACACACACATACACACACGTACACGCACACTGAAACAGGATGAGTAATAGAAACAGAGGCGAAGAAAGTGAGGGAGTACGCACTAAATTCCATCTGGAGAGATTTGGCTTCTCAAAACCAGAAAGGAGAAAGATAATTTGAAGACATATCCAATCCATCATCGGAACTGTAAAAAATTGTAAAGCTTTCCAGAAGTTTATCATTTAAATATATATGAGCACGTCTAGATATGTAACTATATGCATGAGAATATATACATAAAACATACAAATCTGCACATACATAATACATACATACATACATACATACATACATGATGGCTTCCCCCTCGTTATCGAGTATGGCCATTGCCTGAGGGTTAACTGTTAATGGTGCTGTGATCGAATGTGACTTTTTAACCCAGCTAAAGATCTACAATGTCTTGTACAGAAATGGCAGCTAAAATCTTTACTGGCAATAGCCGGCTGTAGTTGTAATTGGGCTTCATGTACCTTTGGAAGAATATTGTTGACAGTGACTTCGAAGTTTCGGTGAGCTAAGCCGTCGTCGGACTGTGGTGCATAAGAGTTAGTCTTGCCTTTGTATAATCTCTGTAGAGTTAAAATCATCTTTAAGCATGTGGGTTTATATCCAGTAATACCAAAAGCAATAAACATGCTGTCTCACTTTGTGCCTACCTAGTAAAAGAGAAACACCTACAGGCTTGTTTACGAAGTTCTCCCATGGCTCAGTGGTTAGAATGTCGGGCTCACAAT
>NC_069007.1:7264216-7268387 GCF_001194135.2 Octopus bimaculoides
TATATATATATATATATATATATATATATATATATATATATATATATATATGCGTAAGTCGTCTAAAAGTCCTTAAGTCATGAAATAGAGAGCAGTCGCCTCATTCATTCCATATTGGCTACCTCTGATGAGCGTAGGGTTATATAATCGGATTGTTATCTGACACTCCGTTGTACCCCTTAGAACAGCTATGGTAGATTAGTAAAGTTTCTGGAATACTCGGGGAAGTCAACCATGTTAAATGTGTAACAGATTTACGCAATCCAAATCCCTTGTCATTGGAGAGACCGTGGTAAAATAGTACAGAGAGGAAGATCCTTAATTAGGGATATTAACTGTCATCAGTTAGGATGAGAGGCAACTGTATTAGGTAATCTCATGATTAAAGAATTAAAGAAGTCAGAGTTAATGAAATCTTATGAAGTCCGTTGACAATCCCGTAGATAGATAGATAGACAGATAGATAGATAGATAAACAGACAGACAGATAGATAGATAGATAGATAGACAGATAGATAGATAGACAGATAGATAGATAGATAGATAGATAGATAGATAGATAGATAGATAGATAGATAGATAGACAGATAGATAGATAGACAGATAGATAGATAGATAGATAGATAGATAGATAGATAGATAGATAGATAGATAGATAAATAAATAAATAGAGAAAGAAAAAATGTGTGAAAGAATGTGAAAGCTAGGATGTGAGTGTGTGAACTTCCATAATATAAAATCAACACGGAGAGAAATTTGTATTTAATTTTATTTTTGCTTTTTAAACACGTTTTAGTTAATCCTACTTTGAGGTAATAAATATATTTCTTTCGAAAATTATTGAGCTTATTTCATTATAAGCAGTAAGAACTTCGATAAAAATTAAATTAGAATCACTATGTGTGTGCCATGTTTCCTGATATTACTCTTGGTTGTAAAAAGTATACTCCCAATGTTACCCACCGCTCTAGTTGAATTATTATTTTACATAGTGCGAACATTAACCGATCTTTCCTATCCTTTCTTTCGACCACGAGGTCGTGGTGGCATTCGTTGCTGACGTCGCAACCAGATTTCGCGACTTCTCTTGGTCTTCTGCTACTTTCTGTGAGTCCTATCCGCTCTCGAAACTATCCACTCGCGTAGCCAGGTTTATAGGATATACTAGCGGGATCCGTGAATATTTCACGGAACTAATGGTAAACCTATTGGATTATTTCTGAAAACTTTATCCAAAAAAACCTGAAAGCGTAGCCTTGTATGGAAAAATATCGCTCGTCTGCTTCTCAGTGAAAAGCGAAAGAAATACGATGATTGTTAAATGCACTTTATATACTTTATGCACAATTTTATAGATTTTAATAGACAGCACTCATAAAATAAGTATTTATTCTTATTTTTCCATTTTCCCCATGAACAAAACAAAAATATTCCGTACATATGATACAACCTTCAGTTAAATTGTATATATCTGCCACGTAAATAAGCGTGAATATTTCACGGAATTGCAATTATACGCATGCGTTAAGTGATAGGTGATATGAAAATCTCTCCCCATCTCTCTCCTTCCTCTCTCTCTCTCTCTCGCTGCTCTCTCCCCCTCTCCTCTCTCTCTCTGCCTTTCTTTACTCTCACCATCAGAACATCACTTCTCTGCTAAAATTATTACGTTCCCTCTACCTCACATCATGGACACTTCTCTCTTCCTCTTTTTCTTTCCCGCTCTTTTTCTCTAATCACGTGCTACCGACGGGCTACGTAACGCAATGACAAGCAAAATTATTACAAGATAGATCCTATGTACGGATTTCAAATTTTGGCACAAGGCCAGCGATTTCAGGAGAGGAGTTAAGTCGGTTATTTCGACCCCAGTACTCGACTGCTACTTATTTTAATCGAATCCGAAAAGATAAAAAGCAAAGTCGACCTCAGCAGAATTTGAACTCAGAACGTAAAGACTGACGAAATGTCGCTAAGCATTTTGCCCGGCGTGCTAACGATTCTGCCAGCTCGCCGCCTTATGGACCTTATGTATTAAACCAAAAGTTCTGCTGTTGTTGTTGGCGTCTCTACCTTTCCTGTTACTTGGGTTTTGGTGTAACTCAGTCAATTGATGACTTCTTGAGCCTGTATAAATTTGTGCTGTTTTATCTTTATTTTGGCACTTTCTATTGATACCCTTTTTTATTGAAAAAAAAAAAAATTTTTTAAAACAGGATATATCTGGCCCAAATAATTTAATCGTTTTATATTCAAATCAACCTGATCCAGCTTCTATCACCTACTTTAAGATGTCATTCTAAAGATATACTAACTGTCCATAAATTACCATTACAATTTGGAAAAAAAAAAATAAGGGAAAAAAGTGAAAAATAAGGATAACTTAGCAGAGGTTATTGGAAAACAAAAGCAAAGCAATAAAGTTTTATTAGAAGCATCAATCAGAACACTTCCTCAAATGCTCCATTGGTTGTACGCAACAAATTTAGACTAGGGTTTCCCAACCGGGGTCCATGGAAGGTTTAAGGGGTTCCACGAGTAAAAAATTGTAATTTGTGGGTCCATATATAAATTTTGTTTACTAGGAGAGGTACCAGTATTTATTGAAATGTTCAAGAATTGTATTTGGAATTTGTTATGAATATAACGAAATTGTTTCATTGTTAGTTTTTACTAACCTACAAATATTTTATTTCAAAAATTTATATGTGCGTAGGAGTGGCTGTGTGGTAAGTAGCTTGCTTACCAACCACATGGTTCCAGGTTCATTCCCACTGCGTGGCAACTTGGGCAAGTGTCTTCTACTATAGCCTCGGGCCGACCAAAGCCTTGTGAGTGGATTTGGTAGACGGAAACTGAAAGAAGCCCGTCGTATATATGTATGTATATATGTATATTCGCAGATCAAGATGGGAAGGATAACTTCCCTTTGCAAATATAGACAGGACACAGATGTGTGTCGATAGCCAGCAGGAGGAGATGTTCTCCTGGGGCTAAAAGCAACAGTAACATCCACCCTTAGGGGTCAGCCACATTTAAGTGGCAAATATACTTCACTTTATATATATGTATGTATGTATGTGTGTGTATATGTTTGTGTGTCTGTGTTTGTCCCTCCCAACATCGCTTGACAACCGATGCTGGTGTTTATGTCCCCGTAACTTAGCGGTTCGGCAAAAAGATACCGATAGAATAATTACTAGGCTTACAAAGAATAAGTCCTGGGGTCGATTTGCTCGACTAAAGGTGGTGCTCCAGCATGGCCGCAGTCAAATGACTGAAACGAGTAAAAAAGTAAAAGATTTGAGGTACCAGTATTTATTGAAATGTTCAAGATTTGCATTTGGAATTTATGTTATGAATAGAACGAAACTGTTTCATTGTTAGTTTTTACTAACCTACAAATATTTTATTTCAAAAATTTATATGTGCATATATGGGGTCCACAGATGATAAGATAGCTCTCAGAGCGTCCACAAGTAAAATAAGGTTAGACGATAGATTGTGGAAGTTGTAAAGATAACTTATGAAAAATCTGTAGTCGCGTCATTGAAATTGTAAAGCTACGAAATAATCCATAATTAATTCCAAAACGATGTGAATAAATGAGAATTACATTTGACAGAATAATCTGAATGCTAAATGGTTAAATCTACCCATTGTGGTTCGATAAATAGTTGCCTTTATCAGGTTCAGTGATAGAGGGTAGTTATATTTTTGACTACCGTAAATCTTCGAGTATAATCCGCACTTTTTTTTCCCCAAATTTAAAGGTCAAAATTTCTAGTGCGTACTATATACGAGGTTAAAAATGAAAAATATTTTGCAAGCAAAATTTTCTAAGTGATAAATGTAAAGGCAATTTACTTAATATTTATTTTTCACTGACGTTATTACTGTTATTTCTTTATTTTCTGCAAACAAAGTGCACAAATAAGCTACACGTTTGCATTATGTTATATATACAATAATAATAAAAAACGTTACCGTATATATGTTTACAAACCAAAGATGTTATATAGACCTCCTTGACTCAAGTTAGAGAAGGGGTGCTTATTATACACAAAGTTTAGGTTTTTCAGAGGTACAGCACCCTAAAAATCCCCTGCGAATTATACTCAAGGGCGGACTATACTCGAAGATTTACGGTAGTACAATTTGAACACCTTAT
>NC_069007.1:7268852-7269419 GCF_001194135.2 Octopus bimaculoides
CACACACACACACATACACACACACACACATATATACATACTTGACATGATGGGCTTCTTTCACGAGGCTTTGGTCGGCGCGGGGGCTATAGCAGAAGACATTTGCCCCAGGGTAAGAAATAGAAGAGGTACCAATGAAAAGCGCCGAAATAAAAATAAAACAACACAAATCAAACCAAAAAAAAAAAGTACTTTTACACCAAATAAAAAATAGCCGGTTTTTCTGGATATTTCATGTAGCCAAGGTCTGTCTGGTTTTCTCCTGTCTGGTTGATTTCTGTCTGGTTGAGTTCTGCCTGGTTGAATTCTGCCTCGTAGTGTTCTGTCCGGTCTATTGTGTTCTGTATGGTTGTTTTCTGCTGTCCCTTTTCTTCACTCTGTACACAGACACATCCCAAGCAAAACGATATAATAAACAGGATTAGTGCAAGCGTAAAGATGAGCGCCGTATTTTCTTTCAAAATGATCTGTAATGCTACATCTCTCGAGTCCTCTGCAAAAAAAATACAAAGTTGTTTATATATACACATACATACATACATACATATATATATATATATATATATA
>NC_069007.1:7275249-7275996 GCF_001194135.2 Octopus bimaculoides
CACACACACACACACACACACACACACACACACACACACACACACACACACACACACGCACACGCACACATACATACACATACACAATCGCATATATGTATGTGTTCGTATGTATCTATGTATGTATGTATGTATGTGTGTATGTATATAATATATCTATCTATATATATATGTATTTGTATATATATGTGTGTGCGTGTTTGTGTGTGTGTGTCTGCGTGTATCAATGTGTGTCTGTACGCATGCATATACTCATACATACACACACACACGCACGCATATATGTATGTATGTGTGTATGTATGCATACACGTGGCTCTGTATGCTTCTGTGTGTGCGTTCTCTTTCCATGACGTCATTTGTTGTTGTGACAAAAATGACAGAGAAATTTAATCAATCTCTTCTCTGGTCAAAGGGGATGAGAATACTCGCATCTATTTTAAAACGGGGGCCACATTTTTCATTAATGTTTTACGTAGTGTTTTTGGTACGGAAAGACTTTCAAACTTCGTATACTTATCTATTTTGTGTTATAGAACAGAAAAATATTTTTGTATTCGAATTTATTTCATGTAAAAAATTGTCTTATTTCGATAATTTCAACCAATCACTGACAAGTATTCAGTTGTTTACATTTACTCCTTTGGCTGATTAAGCGATGTAAAGCGTATTTAATCTCCATACCTTCGTTTTATTTGCTTTTTTCATTTTAAATTTACTTTAACCCTAACCCTAACCCTAACCCTA
>NC_069007.1:7276662-7277228 GCF_001194135.2 Octopus bimaculoides
ACACACACACACACACACACACACACACACACACACACACACACACACAAACACACACACATGTATTTGTTATGGATCTTCTAGAAGTGGGAAGCTGTATACCTTAATTTGCCATTTATAAATAAGACCAAGAAGAAATCTTGAGAAATTGAGTTTATTTTAATGAGGTGCCTCTTGGAATCATCCGAGGAGATACATCTACACCGACGAATACACCTAAACCAGACGTCCAGTATCCCAGCCTGAGGGATCGATGTTTGTTCGTATGAAACAATTTCAGTGACCAATAAACATTCTCGGATCTCCCATCTTCCGTGTCTTTCATTAATCAGAATCTCGCCACCATCGCAGGTGCTACGTTCCCAAAACGGTAAAAATCCGCGAAGTAGCGAAGTAGAAACAATACTGTACTGTATATTCTTTTAATTATTTTTATAATTTGTATATATTTAGTTTATTATAAATGCAAAACAACACCGCGGAGGAATCGACGTAAGCTTAAATAATAAACCGCGATATTATCTATCTATCTATCTATCTATCTATCTATCTATCTATCTATCTAT
>NC_069007.1:7278383-7279109 GCF_001194135.2 Octopus bimaculoides
GCGAGCTGGCAGAAACGTTAGCACGCCGGGCGAAATGCTTAGAGGTATTTCGTCTGCCGTTACGTTCTGAGTTCAAATTCTGCCGAGGTCGACTTTGCCTTTCATCCTTTCGGGGTCGATTAAATAAGTACCAGTTACGCACTGGGGTTGATATAATCGACTTAATCTGTTTGTCTGTCCTTGTTTGTCCCCTCTGTGTGTAGCACCTTGTGGGCAATAAAGAAATAACACACACAGAGACACACACAGACACACATACACACACACACACACACACAGAAAATGCATGTACAAACAAACTGATAGATAAATAGATAGGAAAGAGAGAGAAAGAGAGGGTGGGTAGTTGACAATAAAGATGATGATGTTGATAACGATGATGATGATGATGACAGCGATGATGATGATAACGATGATGATGACAAGGACGACGACGACGTCGACTACAACGATGATGATGATGATGATGATGATGATGATGATGATGTCGGCAATGATTGTAAGTTATATTTATTGCTGTTGAACGTTTGGACGAGACAAGAAGAAACCATCGGAATAAATAAGTTGCTTTCATCCTTATTGGACCCTTATTTTACACGGGTGAAAGGTCAATGACCCCTCTTTTGAGCTTTTCCTTTGATGTCCACCGCCGAATTAATCATTCATTATCGAATTATCAAAGAATTTGAAAACAAGTCTTAAACATTCCCAGCAGCGAACGTCCAT
>NC_069007.1:7279367-7282704 GCF_001194135.2 Octopus bimaculoides
CACACACACACAAATATGTTTATCCGTCCGTCCGTCTATCTATCTATCTATCTATCTATCTATCTATCTATCTATCTATCTATCTATCTTTCTATCTATCTATCTATCGACAGTAAGCCCTCTCCACGTCACGGTTCACCTACCGCGGTTCACTTATCGCGGTTTATTATTTAAGCTTACGTCGGTTCCTCCGTGGTGTTGTTTTGCATTTATAATAAAATTAATTTATACAAATCATAAAAATAATAAAAGAAATATACAGTACAACAGTGTTTCTACTTCGCGGATTTTCACCTATAGCGAGGGGCTTTGAAACACAACGCCCGCGATAGTCGAGGGATTATTGTACCTATCTGTCTATCTGTCCATCCGTCCTTCCATCCATCTTCTCTGTCTATCTCTCTCCCTCTCTTGTTCTTCATCCTTTCTGTCTTTCTCTCCCACCCTTTCCCTATTCTTCTCTCCCTTTCGCTGTTCCCTCTCTCTCACTCTTCCTCCTTGGCTCTCTTGTCGCTGATACGTGACGAAAGGGGATCTTTCTTTCTGTCCACTGCCTTCCTAAAGAAAAGACGTGCTTTTTTCTGTCTCTTCTCTCATAGCTCGTCTACCTAGCGTTCATAATAATTTTTCTATCGTCTTCGCTCAACAGCCCTCACCGTTTGTTTTTACTGTCTTGTTCTCACTGCCCTGTTCTTATTAACACTTTCACCCTCCACAAAAAATCCCAAATTTGATTTAATTTGCTTTGCGGGAAGGACTGTTTCAACGAAGTCGCGTATTGTCCTTGCCTTCGAAACGCAGAGTAGATGGAACAGGGACAACTGACGAAGGGATATACTCTTTATGTTGCATTACTCATTTCTCTGTTTTTTTTCGTTGTTCAAAAAAAGTTCGTTTTCTGTTTTCGTTTTTATGTTTTCGTTTCTCATTGTGTTTAATGTTTTTTTTAATGTCCTGTACCCATGTATACCTGTATATATATACATATGTAGGTATGTACATATATGTATGGATATATGCATATATTTATATATTATTTATATTATATGTGTGTGTGTGTGTGTGTGTGTGTGTGTGTATCTGACAGCCGGTGTTGGTGTGTTTACGGCACCGTGACTCAGCGGTTCGGTAAGGCTTACAAAGAATAAGTCCTGATGTCGATTTCTTTGACTAAAAACCCTTAAAGGCAGTGCTCCAGCAAGGCCGCAGTCAAATCACTGAAACGTGTAAAATAATAAAAGAATATATATATTTTCTTGTCAGATTCTTTTTGTCTCAATGCCTCAACCAGCCAACAACCGAACCAGCCAACTAGCAAGCCCCCGTGTACTAGTTACCCCCGTCACCCCGCAGTCCATCCATCCATCTGTCCATCCGTCTGTCTGTCCGTCCGTTCACCCAGCCATCTAACCAGCCAGCCATCCATTCATTCATCCAACCTTCCAGCTAGTCTACCAGCAAACCAGCCAGCCAGCCAGTTCTGTCAATCTGCCAGTCTTATCCGACCGAGCTACCTACCACCCTACCAACCTACCTGCCTGCCTGCCTAACTGGCTGACAGGCTGTCTGTCAGTCTGTCAGTCTGTGTTTCTCATCAATCAGTCTGGCTGAACTGCCAAACACACACATACACACATACACACACGTTCATACACACATGCACACGTGGCCCACACACATGCACACGTGCCCACACACGCACGCACACATATGCACACGTGCTCTCACACACACACACACAAAGCACTCGGCTAATATATCTCCCACATTCGATGTGTTAGCGACATCAGATACTCAACCTCTGTAACGAACCCTATTGTTTGCACGTTTAATTACGATGTGTTTTTTCTCATTCACTCACTCTCCTTCTTTCTTTCCCCCCTCTCACTCTATCCCTTTCCGTCTTTCTCCTCCTCTTTCTCCCCCGCTTTATTCTTCTCCTTCTCTCTCTCTCTCTCTCTCTCTCTCTCTTTCTTTCGTCGATTCTACCTTCCTCTTTCTTTATCCCTTTCGCTCTTTTCCTTTCTTCGCCTCTCTTATTCGTCTTCCTCTCACTCGCTTTCTTCTTCCTTCTTTCTTTCTTTCTTTCTCTCTCTTCCCCACACTCTTCATCTACTTTCATCGATCTACCTTTCTTTCTTCCTCTCCCTCCCTCCCTCTTCGCTTTCTGTCTGTCTGTTTCTGACTCTCCTTGCTCTCTTTCTCATTCTCTTTCGCTCTCTATCTTTCTCTCGATCTCTCCCCTCTCTCTTTCTGTCTGTCTCTCTCTCTCCCTCGAAGGTGTGTGCTTGTTTGGGTAGTGGTGATAGTAGTGGCTGCAGTGGTAGTAACAGAAGGTGGTGGTTGTAGTTGATAGTAGTAGTAAGTAGTAATAGTGGTAGTTGGTTAGCAGTGGCGGTGGTGGTGGTGGTGCAGACAGCGTTCCGCTGGTTGCGGCCTCTAGTAGTAGTGGGAGTAGAAGCAATAACGGTAGTTGTCGTGATGGTGGTGGTAGTAGTAGAATTACTAATAGTAGTAGTTATCATGAAGGTGGTGGGAGTGACGGAGTAGTAAACGCACGTTGTGGTGATGGTGGCAGTAGTAGTCATAGTAGTGGTGACAATCATGGTGAGGGTGATGGTAGTGGGAGCGATAGCGGCATGTAAGAAGGTAGTGGTGGGAGTAGAGGCAATAATAATAGTGGCAGCGGTAGTGGTAGGAGTAGTGAAAGTAATAGTGGTAGATGTCGTCTGCAGCGGAACAATAAGTAGGAGGTAACAATAGTGGTGGCGGTTGTAGGATGTCGTATAAAAGCGATGGTGATGTTGATGATGGTGGTTATGGTGGTGGTGGTGGAATTGGTCATGATGATGGTGGCGGCGATGATGATGGTAGTGGTGGTGGTGGTGGTGGTGGTAGTAAACGATAAATAGCAGGGGGAGTAGAAGTAGGAATAGTAGTAAAGGTAACAGTAGTATGTGGTGGCAGTAGTTAAACATCGATAGTAGTAGATTATGTTGAGTGTTAGAAGGAGGTAACGGCTACAGTAGTAGAGGTAGCAGTAGGAATAGTGATGGTGGTAGCTATTGTAGTAATGTCATAGTAGCCAGTGTGGTCGTAGTGGTTGTAGCTAGTGTAGTAGTGACAGTGATAGCTTGAGTCGTAGTATGCATAGTGGTTGCTACTGTAGCAATATAGACATAGTAGCTACTGTAATAGATGTGGTTGTAGTTCGGGTGATATGCTATACGCACTTGTCATAGTTTCGGTGGTAGTGGTTTATGGTGTATGGTAGTTCTGGCTCAAAACGTAGTAGTAGTAGTAGTAGTAGTAGTAGTAGTAGTAGTAGTAGTAGAGT
>NC_069007.1:7284589-7285659 GCF_001194135.2 Octopus bimaculoides
AAATAATATTTATTCTACATTATATCGGTACAGTTCGATGAAACCCCCACAAACTAGCGGTCATCGACTGATGACGAGCAAAGACTCAGAAACTAGTCTCTGGATGCAGGCTTAGCTGGGTGGAGGTTCTTGTCTCCCCCTTGTAAACATAAGGACACAGGAAATGTGTCAAGGCCGACAGGAAGCGGTGCTGCTTCCTAGGGTTAAATAGCAGTAGTATTATTCCCTTCATAGGACTGTCACATTAAGTTGACAGCATACAACTACTTAATATATATATATGCTAACCTTGAAGCTTAGCTTAGCTTCTGTGGGGTGGGGGCACCTTTGAGGCCTTCGGCTCCACTATCGAGCCGCTTCGCGGCTCTCTACCCTTGTGTAATGTAATGAACCCGGACACATTCATTGTATATGTATCTCCTGGTATTAATTATCTGATACCCCCCATTCCAAACTCCCCACCCGACATATATCTGCACACCCATACCCACACACTCAATACCTATACTTCACTCGTACCCACACCTAAGTCCTATCGCCCATTAACGTGTTGTTCATTCAACATGTAACGTGGAATCCATCTCTGTAACCGTGGGTCGGTGTATTAACCCTTGGACAGTTTTCTGTCAGCTTTGCCGATAGACATACGGCTAGTTTATATTTGACTCACAGCTTCCTTTAAGACTTAAAGCTAAGTTTTTAGCCTTGAAGCCGCCTTTCAGGCAGCATTTAGGCTAATTCTTGAAGAGGGCTTTTGGGAATTTTATAGGGTATTCAGATAGAAAAAGTTCCAGAACTCTGGAGCTGTAGGCCCAAACACCAATATGTAACCAGAACAAGAAGATTAGTTTTCCACCTCGACATAAATTTCATAAACTATAAAATATAAAAATCCACACTACCACACCTGAAACGTACCTTTTATAACACTTTATCTCGATTTGTTCATATTGTTATCAGTTTATGGGGATTTTATTGTCATCAAACCACAACATATGACAATGTTAAATAGGGCAGGGCCTGCTGACGAAAAGAAATTGTGTTGCAGTGTATTTATCTGTAGTGATCCT
>NC_069007.1:7286898-7287613 GCF_001194135.2 Octopus bimaculoides
TTTTGTAAACTGTATTTTCTAAATCTGAGAGTGCACCATTGAATAGTGAGGGTCAGTGTCATCCAGGGCAACACCTTAGCGACGGTCGAACATGTTTCTGGTCATCGGAACATATTCTTTTAGAAAGTGTTATTGCAAACCTACACAAGTGAACGAACTTGTGAAAAACAAAATAGGAATTTTGAAAGAAGCATCTATGCGGAGAATATACCGACAGCATTGCCCAAACGACCTCAAAATTAGCTTCAAAATTCATCTAAGGCTAGGACCACGGGCCATACGTCCCCTACCCAATTCAGGATCACTACAGATAAATACACTGCAACACAATTTCTTTTCGTCAGCAGGCCCTGCCCTATTTAACATTGTCATATGTTGTGGTTTGATGACAATAAAATCCCCATAAACTGATAACAATATGAACAAAATATAATACAATAGGCAGATAAACAAATGGAATTAAATAACTACATACGTTAACAAAATTAATTTAAATACAAAAAAGAAAAAAGAATAGAAAAGAAAGAATAGAAAAAAAATAATAAGTAGGTATAAACACATGAACAAATAAATAAAAACAAATTAAACGAACATGTATAAACAGGGGATACAGATAATAGAGGCACTCCCCATACACACACATGCACTTACAAAACATAGACACACATAGAGGGATACACATGCGTAGACACATACAATAGGAATACAAAATACA
>NC_069007.1:7293225-7295018 GCF_001194135.2 Octopus bimaculoides
ATGGAGAAGTTACCAGAAGACTCTTCCTCGACAACTCCCCAGCAATAGCAGGTAGAGATGGGTGGAGGGATAATATAATATAATATGATATAATATAATATGATATAATATAATATCGTATTAGATAATATGTAATATATTACCATATAATATATAATATAGTATAATATAATATATGGGAGAATTTACGAAAAAAACAACAACAGACGAGGACAGGTGGTGTAAACAACAAAAGGATGTATTAGTTTAACGCTCGGGAATAGAGAAAGTCTTTAACGTTTCGAGCTACGCTCTTCAACAGAAAGAAACAAGGAGGAAAACAAGGAGAAAAAAAATTTAAATGTTGTGGTCAGCGATCTATCATGGCGACTATAATATAATTTGATGGACTGTCCCACTGTAGATGTGTGGGTGTCCAGCTTTTGCCGAACGACCTGCACAAATGATTTGTTTATAGGGATCAAATGCATGTGGTGTACATTAGCTCACTCCTTCAGTCAAATCGATGTTGCCTGGACAGGTGCACAGGTGTGCCACGCGTCAGGTGTCGAAGTGATCTCAGAGTAAAGTGAGATGACGTGTTTTGCTCAAGAACACAATACACCTCCTGCTCTAGGAACTGAAACCGCGATCTCGCGATCGTGAGTGCAACACCTTGATCACTAGGCCATAGTAATGCGCAGGAGTGGCTGTGTGGTAAGTAACTTGCTTACCAACCACATGGTTCCGGGTTCATTCCCACTGCGTGGCATCTTGGGCAAGTGTCTTCTACTATAGCCTCGGGCCGACCAGAGCCTTGTGAGTGGATTTGGTAGACGGAAACTGAAAGAAGCCTGTCGTATATATGTATATATATATATATATATATATATATATATATATGCATGTGTGTATGTGTTTGTGTGTCTGTGTTTGTCCCATCAGCATCGCTTGACAACCGATGCTGGTGTGTTTACGTCCCCGTAACTTAGCGGTTCGGCAAAAGGGACCGATAGAATAAGTACTAGGCTTCCAAAGAATAAGTCCTGGGGTCGATTTGCTCGACTAAAGGCGGTGCTCCAGCATGGCCGCAGTCAAATGACTGAAACACGTAAAAAGAGTATAATATATGATATATTATGATATTATGTATTATCCTTGATTCATTCACCACTAATTAAGTATTTTACAACGCGGGAGTTATTTCTTAATTAAAATATGTTTTATAAATGTAAATAGATAAATGATAGAAATCAGAAAAATCGACTCTTATTCTTAAAAGCACTACAATTGTTTCGACTCATTTTTACACTTGTACTACATTGCTTCTGAGATGTAAAATCAGGCGATTGTTTAACTAAGTCCTTCGTCAGATCTTCAGTGTGAAAATGCATACCCAAAATGATGTGTCGTTTTCAACAGTTTCCAGACAGAATTAAACCCATTGGTATAGTGACAGACAGAATACAATTATAATCAAAATACAAAATACAGAAATAAATAAGTACGCAAAAGACTGTTTTATAAATGTGTGTAGGTATATATTTGTAAGTATGCGAATATGTGCTTTATATATGTGCATATATGAGTGCGTGTGTGTATGTATGTATGCATGTATGTGTGCGTGCGTGTGCATGTGAGGAGTGTGTGTGTACATATGTATAAGCTCACAAAATCATATACTCACACATATACATATTTAAGTATATGTATGTGTGCGTTTATATATATATACATAAAAATTTATAAATATATGTAAGTATATATATATATATATGCATATATATATATATATATATATATATATATATATA
>NC_069007.1:7295433-7296138 GCF_001194135.2 Octopus bimaculoides
TAAAGACTTTCTCTATTCCCGAGCGTTATACTAATACATCCATTCGTTGTTTACACCACCTGTCTTCGTCTGTTGTTTTTTCGTGAACTCTCATATATGAATGTGTGTATATATATATATATATATGGGAGAATATACAAAAAATAACAACAGACGAGGACAGGTGGTGTAAATAACAAAAGTATATATTAGTATGACGCTCGGGAATACGGAAAGTCTTTGACGTTTCGAGCTACGCTCTTCAACAGAAAGAATACGGAGACAAGGAGAAAAATACGGAGAAAAAAAATTGAATAGTGTTCAGTCAACGGTCAATCATAATAATGGCCGATCTATATATATATATATACACATACATATATTATAAATTTGTAAATAAACTGAAGGTTGTAAATTGCGGAGAACCGCGACACTTATTATCATATAAATGATATATAGAGGGGACAAACAAGAACAGACAAAGGGATTAAGTCGATTACATCGACCCCAGTGCGTAACTGGTACTTAATTTATCGACCCCAAAAGGATGAAAGGCAAAGGTTGCATATCCTTGACTTTCTGCACACTCTATCTGCCAACATTACTAATATTACGTAATTCTGAATCCCCAAACATGTCGGATCTGAATTACTAATCCCTCTTCTCTTAGTTATCCGTATTTTTCGTACTCCATGTAAATCTGTTCTATAAATATATATATATATA
>NC_069007.1:7296457-7297404 GCF_001194135.2 Octopus bimaculoides
GTTGAGATGATTGTAGACCAACGTGAGATGAAGTGTTTTGTCCAAGAACAAACGCACTACCCGTCCTAAGAATTGAAAACACGATCTCGCGGTCGTGAGTGCAACACTAGACTATGCGCCCACTACACTATGCGCCCACTAGACTATGCGCACAATAGTCTATGTGCTTACATACGAGGGAGTGTTGAAAAATTTCTGGCTTATTTTTAGAGTGTCCCAAAAGGCCCGGTTGGAGTCCTAACCTTCCGAGATCTTTTACAAGGCTTAGGAAAACTGAAGGACCGCTACAATAAGTGTGTGAATCTGAGAGGGGAATATGTTGAATAAAATCATAATTAACTGATCCTCTTGTATTTTCTTTTGCCCATAGTCAAACTTTTTAGCAACCCCTCGTAGACTTATATGTCAAATTTATATGTTTTATGTAACTCTATGTAACTCTATGAGTAAACTGATATTTTCATTATCTTATACTTAACAGATGATGGCGTGGTTAAGCAATGTTCGACCGTAATGGCGTATTATCCTGGAGTAGTACTTGTCTTGACGGTGCTCTTGGTGTTGATTGGAATAGGCTTAGTGGTGAATGAAATCTACATGTACTGTGAAGAAAGGTAAAATAGATACGAACAGAAATAACTCGGCTTTGAAAAATGACACCTTGTGCTAGGAACTGTAGACGGCTTCAATGGACGTATATATTATCGTTTCACTCTTTCGGCCCTTCTCTCCTTGGACAATGATATTAACGACATCCCTTCCACAAATTGACGCCCTCTCCACCCCACATCTCATATGAGGATTTCCAACAACAACAACAACAACGGCTTCACCAATTACGGACTTGCAATGACGTGTCTTAGACAACCCGTAGAAGCTGAAGCCGAAAGACAAATTGAAACAAGAGTCTGAAGAGCTGTACTTCTCTGAAGAGTGTGTATATATAT
>NC_069007.1:7297485-7300184 GCF_001194135.2 Octopus bimaculoides
TATATGTATGTATGTATATCGTTTCTTGGAATATTTTGCTTTGTTTGGTGCTGATTTTCCCGGTGATTTGGTTTCTCACATTTACACAACCAACGTTCCGTTATGCCATCTTTACATGTTGTTATACAACAAGAATCGATCCAAACTCTATTTCATATAAATGGTGCAGTATTTTATTTTAATTTATTTGGCGATGTTCGTATATATTGCTTAATATAATGACTACAACGAAACGTAATGTCATTCATGTACGATTTGAAACCGGAACGATCACAACTGAATTCATTGAAATCTTCGGTCTACATTTCTTTAATATCTTTGTCACATCATGGCACTTCTCATTCCCGATATATCACTAGGAGTGTTAAGAATTTGACGACGTAAAACCATACGTTTGTGTAACAATCTTCTGGCATTTTGGACATCTCCATGGAGTTTATGATAACATAACGACAATTAACACCGTAATTAGCAAATATCAAATATGAAAAAAGAGAAAAAGAAAGAACGAAAGAAACAATGAAATACTTAACGGTTTAGTGATAAAAATCTGTGTTACCTGGTAATTAATCGGAGAAATTCTTTAATTAGTTGAATTTAATTTGCTGAAGGGAATAGGCGGAAATCAGTAATTATCTATTTTTTTATTTTGTTTCGTTTTGAAAGAAAATAAAATTCAAATGTTTCGCACATCTATTTATCTTTGGTGTTTTTTTAATTTGCTAAAATTTTTTAACAAGCATTTATAGTTTAACCATACGCACGCACGCACGCACACATGAAACACTTTGCGAATATACTGCCTGCATTCGACGTGTTAGCGACGTCAGATACTCAACCTCTGTGCACGTGTGTAACACACATTCTATGTCATGCGCGACACTCGGCGCTTGAGTCACTTTTGTAGTTAGTTACACATACATAATACATACATACATACATACATACATACATAAATATATATTTGATTCAATTCTGTGCCACTCCAAGCTTCGCAGGCTCCTAACGAGAGCCCGACTGAAGGCTTTGGATTGCCGAATGAAGAGATACAGGAAGTCCAAGAAGGCTACCGGATGCTAGGCTGCTATTGGTCAAGGTGGGCTGCATGGTGTTGTAAATTAATATTGTCAAAGAATATCGGTTCCTTAGCGACAACACTTCCATCAGAAAGGGAGCCTTCTTGAGTACATCAAGGCGCCAAATATCGCGGTCCTTTGTCATTTCCTTCGCAATGCTCACAGTGTCTTGAGACTAATGCTTCGTCCCTTGTCTTCCAGGGTCTCCTTCTTCCGCAAGTTCCTTTTACATTAAGTGATTCTCCCTTTTTATATTGTTTAACTGTTCACATTCATGCACACCACATGCCCAAACCAGCGCAGTCTCCTCTCTTGCATACTGCATCTAATTCCTCTTATGCCTAACTTCTCTCTTAATACACTAACACTCTGTTGCACACGTACACTCACATTACACATCTAGCGAAGCATACTAACCTTATTCCTCTCTAGTCTTTGCATTCTCTCTGCAATCAAGGTCCACAACTCACTACCATGTAGCATCGTTGTTCGTACATATGCATCATGCAGTCTTCCTTTCACTTGAAGGCAGAAACCTTTGGTTACCAACAGAAGTAAAAGCTATATGAATTTTCTCAATCTCATTCTTATTTTAGCAATTACACTTTCAGTAATTCTCCGCCACTGATAATTATCCCCTTAGGGAGCAGAAATTATCCACTACCTCTAAAGAGCCTCCGGGGCATTTGAGAAAATCAATTTCCCATGTATCTGTAGACTTTATGGCTCCTGTATATCTTCCGCATACAAATACTATTTCTCTGTAACTTTCCTATTATTCCACCGCATCTCTTTTGTGTCTATAACTTGCACTGTGTACATCGTGCGGAATTCCTGCTTACACTTTTCCTACGCATCGAGCTGGGCCATTTACCTGAAGCGAGTAGGGTCCTGTTTGTTCTCCTAATTACCAGAACATTGGTCTTTGTTAAGTTAACCATTAGACCGTTTGATTCCAGGTTTTGCATCCACGCCTGGAATTTCTTTTCTAGTTCCGTTACAAAATCTGCTCTGAGCGTAATATCATCGGCACATAGCAGATCCTAGTGGAAGTCTGTCTTGATTTCTTCTGTTTTCGCCTGGAGGACAATAATGAATAGGAGAAGAATGAGAACCGAACCCTGATGAACGCCTACCTGAACACTAAATTCATCACTGTACTCATGATTAACTCAGTTCATGGCCTGTACAACTGTCACAAGCCACTCGTCTACTTCGAGCTCCCTCAGAGCCGACCATATCACACAGTGAGGAATTCTGTCGAAGGCTTTCTCCAAGTCAAGTACTTCGTTATATCATACTTGAAGCCGATATACTGATGAAAGACGTTTACAGAAACTATATTGAAGTATATTGTATGGATGCATAGTGTTAAAAAACACAGGAATATATAAGTAGCTGACGAAAAGTATCTAGTAGCGAATATATATATATATGAATATGCAGGAGTGGCTGTGTGGTAAGTAGCTTACTTACCAACCACATGGTTCTGAGTTCAGTTCCATTGCGTGGCACCTTGGACAAGTGTCTTCTGCTATACCCTCGAGCCGACCAAAGCCTTGTGAATGGATTTGGTAGACGGAAACTGAAAGAATCCCGTCGTATATATATATATATATATAT
>NC_069007.1:7300515-7302999 GCF_001194135.2 Octopus bimaculoides
TATACATACAGAGATTGGATAAATTAATGGAAACACCAAGTATCATAGCATCAAAAGCTTGTTTATTTTTATGTTTTTTGATTTATTATTAGTGTTGCTTAATGTTTTGCTAAAATTGCTGTTTCGTTTCAGATATCATCAGAAAAAGGTAATTAAAATAATGTTTATAGGCAATTTTTAATTTGGTGGCAATATTCCTCCGTGCAGCTTCCTAGGTCTAAACGACAGTAGTATTATTCCATTCATGGGACTGTCACATTAAGTTGACAGCATACAATTACTCCAAAACTGTTGTTTGTAACGCTTAGGCATCCAGTGGGAAAGTGCCGTTTCTGATAGAATCCTCAGGAGGAGTTGCTTGAAGACTCTTCCCAGACAACTCTCCAAGAATAGTAGGCGGGAAAGATGGATGGATAATAATATAATATAATATAATATAATATAATATAATATAATATATGATATATGATATGATGTGATATGATATGATATAATACAAGGGGTTCCTGGGATGGATCTCTGGAGTAACGTTACTCAACAGGGTGCGTTGCTCGATGATCAGGGAGTCTCTCCAGGCCAAATTTTTTCGGTATTGAGAGTTCACAGTTCCGGTACGAAGGTTATGGAATTAGAATTTTGCAGGTAAGAATCACAAGACGGATTCTTCAAGCTGAGTAAATAGACAGGGGCCTTAGAGGTAGACCAAGAACGAAATAGTTGGTGACGCTTGGGAATCCAGCCAGAAAGTCTAATGACAGTTGCTTCTGATAAGACAGGGTCCTATGGAGGAGATGTTTCAGGATCCTACCCCCACAACCTTCCCAAGAATAAAAGGCGGAGAAGATGGACGGGTAGCAAGAAAGCTACACAGATAGCTAGAAAAATTCCAGCTCTGGTCCGTGATTAAAATGTTACAGGAAAGAATAGCAAGACTGATTCTTGACGCTGTTCCAAACCAGCAGGAGGGCAAGGGGCAGACCAAGAATAAGACGGTTGGATAACATGCATAGTCTTAGATGATGATGATGCTTGGGAATACAACCGGAAAGTGTAATGATGTTTGCTTCTGATAGGATCCTACGGAGGAGGTACCTAAGGACTGTACCACTACGGCCCTTCGAGCAATAGTGGGTAGAGTGGATGGTCGGATAGCTAGATAGCTGCATAGACATTTAGAAAAATTAAAGCTCCGGTAAGGGAGACATGTGATTAGAAAAGAATGGCAAAGGGGATTCTCCGAGCTGATCCAAACCAGCAGGAGAGCTAGAGATAGACCAAGAATGTGATTGTTGGACGATATCCGTAATCTCAGTTGGAATCCTGCCAGAGAGTCTAATGACGCTTGCTTCTGATAGGACCCTGTGCTGGAGGCAACTGAGATTTCTACCCCAACAACCTGCCCAGGAATAGTAGGCGAAGAAGATGGATAGATGGATAGATAGCTACACAGACTGTTTGAAAGATTAAAGCTCCGGTACAAGAGACACGTAATTAGAATGTCGCAGGAAAGCAGCGCAAGACGGATTCTTCAACCTGAGCAACTGGTAGGAGACCTAGAGGTAGACCAAGAACGAAATGGTTGAATAATATTCGTTAGCCTCAGTTGGTGCCGCCTGGGAATCTATCCAGAAAGTATAATGATGCTTGCTTTTGACAGGACCCTGAGTACTCGACCACCACGACCTTCCCAAGAATAATATTTCTACAGATAAAAGATAGATGGACGGACGAAACTACAAATATGGTTTTAATATTAAATTAAAGATTAAAGCGGCGAGCTGGTAGAATCATTAATACACCGGGAAAAATGTTTAACGGCATTACTAGCAAGCCGGACGAAATGCTTTACGGCATGTCATCCGTCTTCACATTCTGAGTTCAAATTCCGCTGAGGTCGACTTCGCCTTTTATCCTTTCGGGGTCGATAAAATAAGTACCAGTTGAGCACTGGGGTCGATGTAATCGATCTACCCCTCCCCCAAACTTACTGGCCTTGTGCCAAAATTTGGAACCATTTTTTAAATTGAAGACCTTTTATATAAAATATCCTCGAATTAATCTTTGGCAAGAAATGAAATTTTTGTCTTAGACTTTCTTTCAGCTTTTAAATATATTCTTCATTTGTCACAACCAAATGACGTCACATCATCGAAGCGTTTTCTCCATATAACATACAAACGCTTGCCAACACACACACACACACACACACACACACACACACAATATGTGTGTGTGTGTGCGCGCGCGCATATATATGTGTGACTTTGTGCGTGTGTATATATATATGTGTGTGTTTGTGTGTATATATGTGTGTGTATACAAATATTTAAGTATGAATGTACGTATGTAGGCATGCACATAGACACACAAACACACAAAAACACAAACACACGCACACACACACACATTTTTATTCTTCCGAACCGAAAGATCCAAGAGGGTGGACCTCAAAGCAGTGTGTACCAAAAAGATAAAAAAACAGGA
>NC_069007.1:7304089-7304412 GCF_001194135.2 Octopus bimaculoides
AGGATTGGTAAAGGAAGCGGCTAGCCTGTCAGTGCGGGACTGTCTTAGCATTCACTTCCTTAAGATGATACAGACGGCCCCTAATTCATACTGCTTTTTTCATACACACAAACACACACACACACACATACACACACAGACAAGCACAGACACACACACACACACACACAAACACACACAAACACAGACATACACACGCAGACAGACAGACAGACAGACAGACACAGACACACACAAACAGACACATAGAGACACAGATACACACACGCACACAGACATGCACAAACACAGACAAACACGCACACGCACACACATATGTAATT
>NC_069007.1:7305101-7306215 GCF_001194135.2 Octopus bimaculoides
CACACACACACACACACGTTTTAAGGGTTGACAAGTTCAGAAACAAAGCCATGTCTGGCCTCTGAGAGTGAATTAAAAGAAAGTATTTAATCCATAATCGTTAGTCCGACAAAATACATATTCGACAAAATACATATACCCATAAACAAAGAAAAACAAAATATATGATATATATATTTTGTCGGGTTAACAATTATGGATTTTATGCTTACAAATATATGTACACACACACACACACACATATTTACATACCTACATTCATACATACATGCATACATATGCATATACAATAGAATCTCGCAGTTCGAGTGCACCATTGTACAAGTAATTTGCTGTATGAGTCGAGTGAGAATCCGCAGTACGAACGAGTTTCATACAAACGACCGCTAGTCGGCGCTGAGCTCGCATACGCTCTCCCAACAAGCGCAGCCTCCGCTCGCCCAGTTCACGTGTTTATCTCGTTGTGGCAGCATCCCTATTGTGTTGTTCCCAGTGTTTCTTTTCTTTTGGTTTTGTGCGTTTTTTGCTATTATTTTATGATAATTAGTTGTGTTAGCCATGGGTCCTCAGGAGGTTAGTGCGAAGGAGAGTGATGGGAAGAAGAAAAAGCTGATTACGATAGAGTTGAAGCAGGAAATCATTGATAGACATGAGAGAAGAGTGTGTGTAGTGGACATGGCAAGTCAGTACGACCGAAGCACGTCGATGATTTGCGCCATCCTAACGAAAAAGAACGAGATCGAAACCGTTACAACAGAAAAGGGTGTCTCCAGTACTCCAAGCAACGCACGTCCACGGAGAGATGGAAAAATTGCTTCTCCTGTGGATCAAAGAGGAGCAACTCGCAGGAGTTATGATCACGGAGACCATCATCTGTGAGAAAGAACGATCTCTGTCCGAGGATCTCCTGAAGCAGAACCCTGGGAACATCGACAGAGGAGATAGTAGACGCATTTGATGCCGGTCGCGGTTGGTTCGATAATTACAAGAAGAGGACCGTTGTTCATAGCGGTGAGTTATGATACGAAGGATTTCGTGCGTGAATTCCGTGAGCTCGTCGCAGCCGAGGGGTACATTGCACAACAGGTATTCAATTGTAATAAAACCTGCCATT
>NC_069007.1:7308851-7310215 GCF_001194135.2 Octopus bimaculoides
GTTGGGAACCCTGCCTTTACTTTTTTTTTACGTAACCCTTCATATGTTCTTTTATCCTTTCCTTGTTTCAGCTGTGGCCGTGCGGGGTTCTTTGAAGCTTCTATAGTCGAACGAATCGGTACCAGTGTTTTTTTTTTTTTAGATTTTTTTAAACCTAGGTTAACCTCTCCCCTTTGATGAGCCGCTAAGTTATGGGGGCGCAAACACACCAGCACCGGTTGTCAAGCGGTGGTAGGGAATAAACATAGACACAATGACACACACGCACCACCACCCACACATACACACACATCCATACATATACATACAAATATATCTATAATAATAAACGCAAAATCCTGTGTGTCTGGGATTTTTTTTAAATGTCTCTAATTTTTAATATTTATCATATGTGTATATATGTCTAATGTATGTGTATTACGCTGATTGTATCTGTTTTTTCTTTCTTTTTCTTCCTTCAGTATTTAGTCTTTAGTCGTCATGTTATGTGGTGTGTTGCTAGGTGTTATTCCATTCGTGTTTTTGTTGAATCTCGGTCTGTCTATTATCATGTGTGTAGCCTCTGTGATCTGTCTAAGTGTCATGTCACTTCTATGCGTTGATAATACTTTGATCTCTATGCTATTGACTGAGCCTCTATGTTCTGCTTGAGCACGTTGGTAGAATAGTGACGAATCTTTCTCTTCTTTGAGCTCTCGCCAGTGTTCACTTATACGCTCTCCTATGCTGTGTACTGTCTCTCCAATATAAGTAGCTTTCATGCTTCTGCACCATTCCTTAGTACATTGTAAGCTATACACTATATTCCTAACCTTACAGTTAACCATTGAGTTCATCCTACGTACAATACAATTGTTCTCCGTACATGGGGACCTATCGAAGGGATAAACTCTACAGATCGGAGATGTTTTAGGAGCACCAGGCCTTTATCCTACTTTAATCCGTAGATTGGACTAATCTAATGTTTTTCTAAAAAGAGGTAGCATCAACGAATCCTTTTACTGGTCCTTCTGTGCAGTTCCAGGATTTACTCCTGTATAGCGGGCAGATCCCCTTTGCACCATTCTCTACAAAGGATTTGCACTTAGCCCTGGTTCCCTTGTACACTCTAATCCTGTCTCTTTGGTTGTAGCCAGAGAACTGCAGGCGGTGGATGAAGTGTTGCATGTGTCTTTCCAATTCCATAGGATCGCACGTGTGAGAGACATTCCTCTTGACTCTCACCAAGTCAGCTGTTAGAATATTGAACTTGACATTGTCCGCCATAGCTGTGTTCTTGTGGACACAGCCATGGCAGCAGCGGCAACGGGGTAGGGGACGAGGCTGAGAGGAGGGTCATAGTGCTACTAAGAACAATGACACAC
>NC_069007.1:7310902-7312074 GCF_001194135.2 Octopus bimaculoides
AATATTGTTCCACCACCATGTTACCCTAGGTCTGGAAGGGACTTTGCACCAGCCACAGATTTGGTCTGTGGCGCTCAGCAAGCTGTCTCACAGGAATTCCCAGCTGCCTTCTATGTCACAGGACTGTAGCTCCTCCTCCCTTTCATCAAATTTCTCGGTAAGAATATCCATAAACCTCTGATCATGTGAACGATTCTTAAGCTTCCAAGTCCTTCTTTTCCAGATTGGTCTACTTTTTGGCATCCTTCTGGCCTCGCGTCTAAAGTCACTAATAACTAGGAAAATTTGCTAGGCCCGCTTGTGAGGCGTAGGCAGAGCTAATTGTAGCTATACCACTTTGCTAGA
This sequence comes from Octopus bimaculoides, assembly GCF_001194135.2. NCBI lineage: Eukaryota > Metazoa > Mollusca > Cephalopoda > Octopoda > Octopodidae > Octopus > Octopus bimaculoides. Next base: position 7,311,248 of record NC_069007.1, read on the forward strand.
CTAGCCTGAGTTTAAGTATTCTATCACACACTCTATGACTTTATCACTACCTCTATGACCTTATCTACCCATTTCTCTGCAATAAGTATGCCCACACACCCTATTCCTTCACCATTACCTTCCCAGAAGAGTTTATACCTATGTGCTTGCCTGTGAGGACTCTGGCTGAAGCTCCTCTCCGCCTTACCTCTTGTACGCAACATACATCAGCACGTCTCCGTTCAAGCATTTCTACAATCTCACTAGACCTCCGTTTCAATGTGCCTACATTTACAGCACCAACTCTGAAAATTGGGAAAGAGATATGGGAGATAACGCAGGAAGGAGAAATGTTATTCAGCATCAAAGAGAAGGTTCCCGTGATCGTTTGGTAACAGGCGTCATAATAGTTGTTTATGCTTTTAACCTACCGTCATTCAAACAAATTAGAATTGTTATGGTTGTTACCTCTACTGGGGGTGGGGTGAGAGTAAGGAAGCATTGTATATGAAAATGTCTGGGGTGTTGTAAATATGAGCGTCATGAGCATTATAAATGTAAAAAAAAACAGAAGAGAGAGGGGGTAAGTGGACTCCTATTTGGCTTAGTTATTCCAGAAATGGGGTGGCGCGGAAGAGAAAAGAAGGGGAGGCAAGATTACCAATATAAGGGGAGAGAGGGAAAGGGCAACTGGATGTCTGGTAAGAGAAAGAGATTTCCGGTATTGGTGTTTGGGGTGGGAAAGGGTGCACGCAACCACGGACATGATAAAGTCATTTTAAGGAGTAGAGCAAACAAGAAAGAATTACTTTATGTATGTATGTATGTATGTATGTATGTATGTATGT
>NC_069007.1:7312576-7313169 GCF_001194135.2 Octopus bimaculoides
AATTACAGCTTGAATTCTATGAGGTATGGACTCGTATAAAGTTTGAATTGTTTCCAAAGGAATTTTTGTCCATTCTTCAGCTAAAACAGTCTCCAGTTCTTGTAGTGATGATGGTGGAGGATATCGACTCCTTACTTGTTTCTCTAAAATGCACCATAAATATTCAATAATATTGGGATCGGGGGACTGTGGTGGTCAGATAAGAGGTTCAACTTCGCTAGAATGTTCCACGTGCTATTCAGTAACAACTTTAGCTGTGTGAATTAGTGCATTATCACGCTGTGGGTTTTAACTCCACTCTAAACGCTTTGCAACGTTTGTTTTTGAAAGTAGTAGTTTTCTGATTGCAGCCCACCCATGAAATCTGGGTTTGTGCAGCTCCTGGCGAACAGTTTTTGTGGAAACTGGGTTCTCGCGGTAGTCATTAAGCTCTGAAGTAATTTTGGGAGCTGTACTTTTGTGATCCTTTCTAACAATTCACGTAAGAGTCCGACGGTCCCTATTTGAAAGTTTTGGTTTTCTTCCGGAATTTTTTTTCGACGAGGAGGCTTTTCCCTCTTTCTCAAAGGCTGTCATTACTTTGGAGACAGTAC
>NC_069007.1:7313269-7314353 GCF_001194135.2 Octopus bimaculoides
GAAGAAGAAGAAGAAGAAGAAGAAGAAGAAGAAGACGGGAGTGTTATGACAGTAGTAGAATGTTGGTGGAATCTTCTTAAATGGTCAAGTGGCCTAAAAGTGAACGGTTGTAATTGTAATAGTAGTGATTGGAATTGTTCTGAATAGATTTATGGGTAGTGACTGTTCTGAATATATCGTTTTTAATATTTGCGTGGGTATTATTCTAAGGCCCTTATAGTAGTGTCATTTGTGGTGGACGTATTCAAAAGGGGTTTATATTCTGTGATAAAATACGACTCTTTGTTAATGCGCTGACTACAGGTTGCATCGTCTCAGAATTTATAGAGGAGAGAAAATTCTGAATTCGTTAGTGGCGCAAATGTCGATGTATTCGCTGAATGCTATTTTTCTGTATTCCCACTGTCTTTTGCGTTGAACATTGTCATAAAAGATCCATTTTTCATCACCTGTAGTGATGTTATTGAGAAACGGGTCATTTCTCTGCTTTAAAAAAGGAGATTTGTCGCTAAGGACATGCCATTTTACCTATTCTTCTCACTAAGATTATGGGGGCCCAAACACCCAGCTTGTTGACTTTTCCTATCTTTTTCATTTGGCGGCCCATGATGGATTGGAATGTGCTGAGATCAACTGCTAATCCCCGAATACTTTTACGAGGATTGAATTCCACTAATTCTCTTAAAGCTTCTTGATCGAAGTCTGATGAGCGTCGTGGCCTGAGTTGATCTCTCAAAGACAAATCTCAGGAACAAAATTTTGAACACCAATTTCGCACTTTCCAGTCATTAATGACACCTTGGTCATAAACTTTGCATATTTTCTTAGTTGTTTCTGTGGTGTTTTCCCCATTCTTAAATTCCCACAATATCACATGTCGAATCTTCACTTTCAGTTCATCCATTTTAGAGGAGTAAAATTTAATATTAAAATATGATATGCTCGCTCTCACTGTTTAAAAATGAATGACAGATGAGGCTATTTTTAAAAGGGTAGTCTCCATTTCAATTTTGAACATCTGAAGTTCGAAATGCATCGTTACAATTTACATAAAAAAATATAATTTATTACTCAACCCAATATA
>NC_069007.1:7314484-7315896 GCF_001194135.2 Octopus bimaculoides
AGTCATATATTAATTAATATCGAATAATTATCAGGAGGCCAGCACATCTAAAGAATCAAAGAAATTCAGAAATATTATCTGCAATCACAGGGGATTAAGGTACATTTTAAAAAATAACGTCGACCACTAACGTGGACAGTTAATGTGCTAGAAATAGATCACATCTTGTGTCTATTAAGACCTAAATTGTTCTCAACATGAAATATAGCAGCATACCAAAAACGTGAGCGGGCAAGACATTTAAAATCACCTAAAAAAGCATTATTAAACAGGAACTAGTTTCGGATTTAACAAATTCTTTCCATTTGTCTATTCCTCATCAGCCTGATTCGTAATGTACCGCAATATATATATATATATACATTAATAGACGCGAAATTTTGTCTGTCCGTCTGGGACCCCTGTATCTCAGTCTACATTTATTCTACATAGACATATTATTCCTTTTTGGAATTAGAACGCTTCTGGGATTGAAAATCTGCCTTTCATTTGGTTCTTGAACATCCAACATTGGGATCTAGTTTAAAACCATTTGGGTTGTTATTTCTAGCAGGTAAACCTTGGTTGATTCGCGCCATCTTGGTTGACGTTTGTCAGAGATCAAGGGGGAGATAAACGACGTTCGCTTCGTTAATTTTACGTCGAGATAAGAATTTCGGGATAAATTGGCCAACAGTTGGAATTCAACTTGGGACTTGAACAATAGAATGGTTGCATTACAGAAGTAATTCCCGTCCGTTTTTAACCTCTGATCAAACACCACATTACAGACGTATTATAGTCATACCATTGAGCTCTGTTTAGTTTTGGGCTGCAGGCCCAATTAGCCATCGCAGGAACTAGCCCAAAAGCCCGCACGGAGTGCATCTTTTAAGCTAGTACATACGCTTGTGTGTATATGTGTGTGTGTGTGTGTGTATAGATAGATAGATAGATAGATAGATAGATATATATATATAGAGAGAGAGATGGGGGGAGGTAGTAATAACCATCTAAGGGATATCTGTATCCAATGAATCAACTGGTATCTTACCTGTATGTGATTATGAGTATTAGTGTTAATGCTCATAAATGGCAGGTAAGGAAAAGAATAAACCGAATTTTATATTTAAGAAGAAATAAGAAAAACGGAGATAAAATTGATAAACATCAATTATTATTTATTGTTTATAAAAAGGAAAATATCATCTTACAGCTGTTTCTGTTTGCGCTATTTGGGGCATAATCAGGCTTAATTATTACAATAATAATGATTATCATTGTAAATTATGTATGTGTGTGTGTGTGTGCGTGTGTGTGTGTGTGTGTGTGTGTGTGTGTCTGTGTGTGTGGAGGAGCGTGGCCTAGTGGTTAGGGTGTCAGCATCATGATCGTAAGATTGTGGTTTCGATTCCTGGACCGGGCGATGCATT
>NC_069007.1:7318093-7319830 GCF_001194135.2 Octopus bimaculoides
TGTGTGTGTGTGTGTACAATATATAAATATATAGTTGTAATTGATTTTAATTGATATTAATTGAGTTTTTACCTGTAATTTTGGATTTTATCCCTAATATTATTATATGTACATATACATATATATGTGTGTAAACCAGAAATAGTTTATTAAGATTTCGATCGGGAAATCTTTCCGTTCCAGATGCGCCTCGTAAGGGCATTGTCAATCATTACGACAACGCCAGTCTACAAACACACACTACTTTGCAGGTGTGTTAGGAGTTACCGAAGTCTGGCAGGGAGGTTTTGTCGCACCCTCCATATTCAAACACAGACTCAAAGACACATAAATGTATACACACATACAAACAGATATACATACATACATACATACATACATACATACATACGGCTAGCTTCTTTCAGTTTCCATCTTGCAAATCTACTCACAAGGCTTTGGTCAACTCGAGGCTATAATAGGTGCTACACAGAGGAACTCAACCTGGGACCACGTGCTTGAGAAGCAAGCTTCTTGCCACACAGCCACATAGAATAACGAATGCAGGGTAGCACCTACACTGCTAGAAATAAGAAATAAAACAAACCCTTACAGCTGCAACAAAGCACATTTTCATATAAAATAATAATAAATTCAAAAGGGCCAGCCTTGTCACTCTCTGTATTGCACTGAGTTTCCCTGGGGACTGTGTTAAAGGTACGTGTGTCTGTCTGAGGAGTACTCAGCCACTTGCGTGTCAATTTCACGTGTCGGTTATTCTGCTGATCGGGTCAACTGGAATCCTCGTTGCCGTAAGCGACCGAGTGCCAGTTATATATCAAAGACTAATTAGAAAATATTAAATACTTTGGTATCTTTAAATCCAACTTAACATGGATGCCTTGTTACAAAACCGAATACTGCGTTGTCAGCCTTGAGAAATCCTTTCATATAGGTGCTTGGTGCATAAAAACAAACGCTTAGATCGTAGCAGAATCAACTTTTAAGTGTATAATTGTGTTAAAGTAATTTACAAATACAGTAGGAAGGAATTATTCTGTAGACATCTCAGGTTCATGCAATCTAAAATTCCCAGTGCATAAATTTAGCTTGTTCACCTGTAGGCTGCGATTTAGCGTGGTGGAGCTAACTCTATCAAAGCGCCGGATGCTAAAACACCTGAAAGTCGTAGGCAGGCGAGACAACTCACTCCAAATCTCATTCAGGAGCGATGGATATCGATGTTTCGTCATTTTTGTGGCTTATCAACATCACGTTCCTGAACCGAACCGGAGATGAACTAAATTGCTTGTCCATGACTATGTGAAATGATGTAAAAAGAAAACCATTTGCTGGTATACCCGGACGATGCTTAGGAATAAATTCAAACAGGAATTAGAAGCAGCACTAGTATTGCAAATAGTATCAATGTATAAGCTTTGCTTATTCGCCTATAGGCTGCCATGTGGCGCGGTGGATATGACTCCATGAACGCACCAGGTGTTTACAATAATGGAGAAACATACAACAATGGAGAAACCTCGATGTCCATCGCCCTTGAATGGGATTTGAGGTGAGTTCTCTCGCCTGTCTATGAGTTTTAGGTTCTTTAACACCCGGCATTTTGATGGTGTCATCTCCACCACGCTATGTGCAGCCTACCGACGAACAAGCAAAGCACATGCATTGAGTATGTGTATTTGATAATGTCTACAACACTAATATCAACTGATATATATATATATATATATATATATA
>NC_069007.1:7321157-7321537 GCF_001194135.2 Octopus bimaculoides
TGTGTGTGTGTGTGTGTGTGTGTGTGTGTAACTATAGTATAGCTCGGTTTCTGAGTGTGTGTGTGTGTGTGTTGCATCTATAGAAATTCACACCTCACAAGATAGCAATATGGGAATCGCACCAATGGATTCCTCATGGTCGAAAATGCCCGGAATCGACCATTTGTTTTTTTTTTTCTTTTTTGGTTGCTTCCTAACACGTGAATTTTTGCATTAAAAATAATTTTAAACCATCAATTCTAACAATTTTCAAATCGACATTATTTGCAAACATGAGTTCAGTCCCCTTCTACCTACGCTGTTAAACAGATAGAGAGACAGAGAAACATAACAGATTTTTTCAATATCGTCTTTTTACTGGATTATTTTGTAAACAATGT
>NC_069007.1:7322443-7323499 GCF_001194135.2 Octopus bimaculoides
AAACAAGTAAAGCAATAAAAATCTATGCCATTTTAATCCCGAGCAAGGCCGGGTATCTCTGCTAGTATATATATATATGTGTGTGTGTGTGTGTGTGTGTGTGTATTATATATCTAATATATATATCATATATATATATATCATATATATATATATGTATGTGTGTGTGTGTGTGTGTGTGTGTGTGTGTGTGTGTGTGTATTATGTGTATTTTTATATATTAAATGTGTGTGTGTATGAATTGACTAAACATATATGTATGTATTGGGACATATAACTCTCCCAATTAAAATTAAAATTAATACTCACCAAATTAAATTTGTCTGGTTTTGTTTTTAAAAAATGGTTTAAATTTTATCAAAGAAAAGCACTAAAGATGACAACTGTGCGAAAAATTGAATTTTATTTTCTTGTAGCAGAAAAAAAAGTTGGATAATTAGTAATTTTTGCTGTTTCTAGTATTCAAATTAATTTCCACCAATTAAAAATTTTCTTTGATTTAATTAACAGGTGACAGAATTTGACCGCCGAACCGTGAAGTATACTATGATGGTTTCATTGTTTCTTTCTTTGTCTCTGGCTAATTTTGATGGCAATTATCGTCATACTAACATTGACTCCATTGAGATATCCAAAATATCGGCCGGGTTGGGGAGGATTATGGAAACAAGGGGCAGGGTTACCATTTCACGCACTTCTGCATCTTCTCATGAATAATAATAATGATCCTTTCTAAAGGAGGCACATGGCCTCAGTTTTGTGGGGTAGGGGCTAGTCGATTATATCGACCCCAGTGTTTCACTGGTTCTTAATTTATCGACCCCGAAAGAACGAAAGACAAAGTCGACCTCGGCGGAATTCGAACTCAGAACGTAGCACCGGGAGAAATACCTCTAAGCATTTCATCCAGCACGCTAATGATTCTGCCAGCTCACCACCTAATTAATAATCCTTTCAACTATAGGAACAAGGCTTGAAATTTGGGGTAGGTAACTGGTACTTATTTCATCAACCCCGAAAGGATGAAAGCAAAGTCGATCTCGGCGGAATTTGAAC
>NC_069007.1:7323891-7324334 GCF_001194135.2 Octopus bimaculoides
ATAGATAGATAGATAGATAGATAGATAGATAGATAGACAGACAGACAGACAGACAGACAGACAGACAGGCAGATAAATAGATAGATAGACAGGTAGATAGATAGACAGACAGACACACACACACACACACACACACAATTAGACACACAGAAATAGACACACACGCACGCACACACACAGATAGACACAGAGAAACACACAGACAGACACACACACAGACACACAGAGAAACACACAGACAGACACACACAGAGACACACAGACAGACACACAGACAGACACACAGACAGACACACAGACAGACACACAGACAGACACACAGACAGACACACAGACAGAAACACAGACAGATAGATAGATAGATAGATAGAAACATACATACATACGCACACATACATGCGTACATACATACATATATACATATACATACATTCATACATACA
>NC_069007.1:7326703-7332309 GCF_001194135.2 Octopus bimaculoides
ATATATATATATATATATAAGTTCGTGCCGATTTTTAAAGGAAGGAAAAAGGTCAATAAATACTTGCCATTACATTTTAATCAACCAAATATGAACCATTTTGTTGCACAATGCGTCTCTATTTTTCCTTTAACTTGAAAATACCCTCTTCCCAGAATTGGGGTAGTTTCATGGCAAATAAGTTGAAAGGTAAGCTACTATAAATCGGTACGAACTTTCCGGACAACCCAGTACTATAGGCACAATGCTAGAAATTTGTGGGCAGAGGGAAAGTCGATGACATCGACCCCAATATTTTACTGGTACTTAATTTATCGACTCTGAAAGAATGAAAAGCAAAGTCGGCCTCGGCGGAATTTGAACTCAGAACGTAGCGACGGGCGAAATATTGTTAAGCATTTCGTCCAGCGTGCTAAACCCTGAAGCGTTTCTCTCCCCTTAAAGTGGAATCTTCACTCTCTCTTCTATTTCCTAGTAAACTTTCTCGCTTTCTCTCTCTCTCCATCTCTTTCCCTCTCCCTCTCTCCCTCTCCATCTCTTTCCCTCTGCCTCTCCCTCTCTCACTTCGAAAGCAACTATAGGTGGCAGCACCAACAGTCTCCAGTCAAATTTCATGATTTTATGAAATGTCCTTAATTGAATATTAAAATTACCATTTATAGTTGCGGCTCTGTCCTAAATATTTAGGAGGTGGTTGGAGTTAATCATATTTGATATCAGTTATTGACTTTTATCATGATGGTAGTGTAAAGAGGCCATGGTTTCACTGCCGTAAATCAACGCTGATTATAGCCCAACGGAAAAAAAGGAATGGACTATGTTCGGCATCATATTGCGGGACAAGAAAACGAACCCGCCTGGATTCCAAAGCATATGAGGGTCAACGACATCATAAGAACCACCAAAAAGAACAAATATAGATGGGCTGGCCACGTTGCATGATTGAAGGACAACAGGTGGACAATTGGGGTGACGGAACGGACACCAAGAGAACGGACAAGATTAAGAAATCGACCAAAGACAAGATGGCAAGATGACCACACCCGCTACATGGGGGCCTACGTATCTACGACTGGCCAACGAGAGAGAGAGAGAGAGAGAGAGAGAGAGAGAGAGAGAGAGAGAGAGAGAGAGAGAGAGAGAGAGAGAGAGAGAGAGAGAGAGAGAGAGAGAGACAGCGGTGGAAGTGGCCCAGGTAGGGATTCCTCCTTTGGGAACGATGAAGCTCTGGGTTTTTGGATATTGACTCTTTTTATATATATATTGACTCTCTTTATATATATATATATGTTATTCGATATGACTCTTTTGTTATTTTAGTGATTCAGAAGGACAAAATGGTAAATAACGAAGTTGACCTCAGCAGGAGTTCATCTCAAAGGGATGTAACTAAATGCCATGAGGCATTTTAGACAAATAATACCGGGAGCGGCTTGGCTTTCTATCCAACTCACTCTAATTAAGGAAACAAATAGTGGAACTTCTGTTTACGAATTTAATTCGTTCCTCAAGGGCGTTCATAATCCGAAATGTCCGGAAACTGAAACTACTGTTCGTTACTCGAGTGTTCGTTACCCGAGACGTTTTATGATCGAGAAATTGTTTGCAAACCGATTTCTTCGTGATGAGAGGTATTCGTAAACCCAGGTTCCACTGTAATTAACAGTAACATACTGTAGTTTTGTTGTGTTGAAGGAATTGGGACAAATTGTTGTATTGTAGGAAACGGGACAGGCTGACCTGGAATGAGGTGCGAGCTTTGAATGAGAGGAAACGATCTAGCAAGTATGCTGGGATGAGGTACAGTGGAGCCTGTCTACCATGGGATCAAGTGGTGTCACGCAAAGTCACATGACCTGACCTTTTGAGAGCAAAGCCTCACCAGATAAAACTCCTAATTCAGGCAGTTTGTGATCTCCGAAGGAAACCATCCAACTTGTGCCCGAGGAAAAGGTCGCTGGAGAATATACTCAGGAGGCTCCAAAAGCCCAGGAGAGAAATGCTACCACTGGAGGGGCATGATCAGGTTTTGAAAGTCAGAGCAGACACCGATGGAAGAAGTGTATGGACCGCAAAAGGGGACTATGTTGAAAAATAAACCTCATTTGGTCACATTCCATGAGAGTGTCTTGGTCAGCCGAACTTCGTAGAACATTCTGTCCTACTTTCCACAATAAAACAGCCTGTCTTACTTCCCACAATAGGACAGTCTGTCTCACTTCCCGCAATAGAATAGTCTGTCCCACTTCCCACGATAGAGCAGCATGTCTTACTTTTCCCAATAGAACAGTCTACTCCCTCTCCCCCCACATACACACTTCCCACAAGAAATTAGTCTGTTTTACTTCCAATAGAACAGTCTGTCCCACTTCCCGTAATTAAACAGCCTGTCTCACCTCTCACAAGAGAACAACCTGTCTTACTTCCCACAAAAGAACAGTCCGTCTTCACTTCCCACAATAAACAGCCTTGCCCACTTCCCACAACAGGAAAGTCTGTCTTACTTCCCCCGATAGAACAGTCTGTCCCACTTCCCACAAGAAATCAGCCTTCTCACTTTCCACAAGAAAACAGTCTCGCTTTCCACAATAGAACAGCCTGTCCCACTTCCTACAATAGAACAACTCATCCTACTTCCGGCACGAAAACAGTTTGTCCCCCTTCCTCCATCCAGTATTTCTATAAGTCTACAGTATGAGGTCCCCTCCCTGAATTGTCGAATTCATTGCACTTATTTTCTTAAAAGCTATTTCAAGAAAATTTTGCAACCTTTTGATATCACTTCCAAATAACTGCACCATTTGCAAAGGATCCAAAATTACATTTTTTACATATTTATTAATAATTGATCTATAATGCTTGGCATCACAAGGACCAGTAGGTAGAAAGCGACCAGATTGGTTGCGGAAGCAGCGGAAATTGCCGTTAGGCGGATGTGGAACCAGATGTATGAACCCTTGAACGGGCCGTGTTAATAGAGATTGCGCTAACTGGACACCATCTGGGTTACTTGTTTGAGGGTGTCTGTTGATTGGTTCCCACTGGTGAAGAATCTTTCATCCTGTAAGTCAAAAAAGTCATCAGCAGCAGATATGACGTCATCATCTCCACGATACAGGTTCCCAGCTAAGTGTATTTTCATACTGGGGAATAAGCGATAATCAGATGGGGCCAAATCAAGAGAATAACGAGGTTGATCAACCAGTTCAAAGTCACAGCCATGCACAGCAGTCACCGAAACCAAGGACTTGTGTGCTGGAGCATTGTCCTAATGAAACAAGACACCTTTCGTCAGTTTTCCTGGACGTTTGGTCTTGATAGCTTTTTCTAACTGCCTTAGCAAGTTGACACAGTACCCTCCATTGTTGGCATGGTCCTTTTGAAGATAGTCAATAAACACAATTTCTTTTGCATCTCAAAAAAACAGAGGCCATCACCTTCCCTGCAGATGAAACTACCTTGACCTTCTTTGGAGCAAGGGAAGATGGGTGCTCCCACTGCATGGCTCTGAGTCTCTGGCTCAAAGTCTCTGGCTCAAAGTCTCTGGCTCAAAGTGATGAACTCTTATCCTGAGTTAGGAAACGTTAAAGGAAACCAGCTGGATCTGCCTCAAACAATGTTATGGTGAACACGATCAATGTTTTCCTCGGTGGTGACAGTTTCAGGGCGTCCAGACCTACGGTCATCTTTCACCTCCTAAATTCAGCTGCCTACTTTTACACTCTTGATGAAGCTGGAGTTTCATCCTCTAACTTGCAGAAAAAGGCTAAGCCCTTTTTCTGCAAGTACTTGATAACGCCACAATGCCAAATTTTGTCTATCTTCAAGAGAATTCGCTACTAGTTACTCTTGATGTCTTCTGTGAATAGTCAGATGTCAGTTTACCCGGAAAGAAACAATGACGTTATTAATAAGATGGGTTGAAATTAACGCATGCAAATTTTTACAGCTCTAGCATCACTCCTTCATAATCTGCCTATGAACTTCTCAGCTGACCCTTGATTGGGAGGAAGTGGGACAGTCTATTCTGTGGGAAGTGGGATAGACTTTTCTACAGTAGAAAGTTGGGCAAACTGTTTTGTTGCAGGAAAACGGAGATTTTAATGCAATACCCGTCTGGTACTCTGTTGTATCTGACTAAACAGGATCCACATGAAATGAAGTGCCTTTTTCGAGGACTTTATATGCCACCCAGTCCAAGAATCGAGCTCACGAGCTAGGGAAGCTCCTTTATTATCAAAGGGTCTCAATTGTTCTTAAATGCCAGTCTCATATTTAATGCCATGCATTGCATGCAGCTACCTTTTCCCTTGTCTCTCGATTTCCAAATGTGCATTGAAAGTGGTGTTTTCTCCGAGTAGGGTGATACAAAGGACGATTCAAAACAATATCCTGTGGTATATTTGATAACACAAGATAATTTTAAGAAAGAACTTGATATAATAAGTACTTCTCTTGAATTAAATCGACAGAAACTGGTTGTTAATAATTTACAGAATGTAAGGTTATCAACAAAATTCACGCCAAATCTAGGCATGCGAAATACGGACACTATTTATTTACGAAATACATTTGAGGAGGTGCTAAAAAGTTCCTAGCTTTGGATAAAAGAAAATACAGGAGGATCAGTTACGATTTTATTCAACACTACCAGACATACCCGGCGTTGCCAGGGATTTAAATGGTATAGTTTGTATATATGGTACAGTTACAGTTGAAACATGTGATACGGGGAAGTGCAGCATTGACGACCAAACGCTTGTGGAGTAAATGAAGAGCTAATTCGACTAAGTGACATGTCATGCGACTGTTTGGAAGATTCCAGGCCTTAACCTTATCATGGAAAAGTAGGTGGGGGCATGTGATTTTTGAACATACCAAAAAGCTTCCAGTGGATATACTCTCCTTTGTGGCTGTCGGCATTGTTGCTACCACGCTGAACAATCAGTAGACATAGGAAGTACATGAATGTGATAAATTAAGCCTGTAGGTGCGCGCAGCAGCACCACATGAGAGAAATCTACATGCAAGAAATGACGTGGTAAGAAAGAATGGATTAGTTGAAGCTGTTAATTCACCATTCCTGGCCAGGCGAATACTACGCTGCTCGTCACTTTCCATTGTTTTTGTAGTAACTGTACATGCAGCATTTTGTGATTGTCTAATTGAAGTCTCATGTGACGATTCATTTGCTCTCCTTCTTTTCAATTTCTCTACTACCGCCGTTTTTCGACGAATTGAGGATCTCTTCTTTGGAGACATTATGTCAAGAAATATGAAGTAATGAACTAAGATAGCAATTAGTCGTTAATAATGAAATGTCAATAAAAAAAGGTAGATAATATTAGCAAATTTTAAGTAAAGTTACTTCGCAAAGAGTTACCTCCCTTCTCCACAGTAGTCATACTTACCCCAGGAAAGAGTTTTTTCTGGCCCCAGAGGCCCCATTACTCATTTTGTGAAAAAGATTAAGAGTCTTAAACCATCTCTGGGACATAAAGTAATGTTTGTTCCCAGTTTGAAGAAAATCAGTTGCGAACTTCAGAAGTTATGCAGGTTCACACACACACACACACACACACACACACACACACACACACACACAC
>NC_069007.1:7332614-7333347 GCF_001194135.2 Octopus bimaculoides
GTGTGTGTGTGTGTGTGTGTGTGTGTGTGTGTGTGTGTGTGTGTGTGTGTGAGTGTATGTATCTGTATGTGTGTATCTGTACGTGATTGTGTATATCCTTGTCATGTGATCATGTAATGCTTGTAAATGAACATCACCGTCATAGAAGCGAAGCTGTTCTCGTCTGCCACGAAAAAAATTTGACAACATGTCTTGACATCAGGTAATATTATCCTTGCATCAACAAATATCTGCATCAACAAATTCTGTCTCACCCACAGAAGAATGGAAAAGTGACTGTTAAACGATGGTGGTGATGATGACGATGACGATGATGATGATGACGATGACGACGATGATGATGATGATGATGATGATGATGATGATGATGACGACGACGATGATGATGATGATGATGACGAAGACGACGACGACAATGCCGATGACGATGATAATGAGAAAGGTGACGTTGACAATGATGATGATGACGACGACGACGGTGATGATGATGATGATGATGATGATGATGATGATGATGATGATGATAACGTTAACGATGATGATGGTAAAGATGGTAAAGGAGGAGGAGGATGACGATGATGATGACGACTACGACGGTGATGATGATGATGATGATGTTGATGATGATGATGATGATGATGGTGATGATGATGATGATGATGACGATGATGATGACGATGATGATGACGATGATGATGACGATGATGATGACGATGATGATGACGATGATGAT
>NC_069007.1:7333722-7336333 GCF_001194135.2 Octopus bimaculoides
ACGACGACGACGACGACGACGACGACGACGACGACGACGACGACGACGACGATGATGATGATGATGGTAATTGCTAAACTAAAAATCGTCTGCCTATAATAAAAAAAAAATTGGTTTAATTTGTATCCTAGAAAAAACAACAAAAATGGTAAACGTGCGAAAAAATTCAGTTTTATTTTTTCATTGAAAAAAAAAATGGTTAGATAACTGGCGAATTTTGCCGTTTACAGTATATATAAACTAACTTCTCCCAGATCTAACCAAAATAATGAGAGTTTTCACAGCTTCGTCCGATGTAGATGTTCGTCTTGTTACTATTGATGTAGCTGTTGTTGAGTATATTGTTAATGGTCACGCTGTTTTTCGGTGAGGGAATTGTTCTTGAAGATGACTCCGTTTCTAAACATCCTTTTATACAGCCTGCATTTTTAGGGGTTTTTTCTTTTCCGGGGCCTGTTTTATCATTTTCTCCCCGCTGTGTAATGACTGGGGCTATTATGTAGAGGTCATATAACACCACAACAAGTGGAGTCAGTGTGAAGACAAATGCCCACAACAATGTGACGTGTATATAAAAGTCTGACATATCTGAAGAAACTACATAAATCCCGAGAACTTACTCCTGATGCAGGTCTTGAGACGTCTTTTGTAAGGATATTATTAATGATCACCGCCACAACACAACATTACATGGTCTTTTACGGAGCCACCGAACCCTAAGCAGGTCTTCTATTCATATCGTTTCGTGATTCATTAGAGCATTCTGAATAGATGTCCCAGATTAGCAACACATATCTCGTGATGAGGATGCCGAACGTTAGAAGCAACGCGATGTATAAGAACACTCTATCGCAAACGTTGTTAGTACACAAAATTGGTCTGTCTTGTGATATTCCAAATAAACGCGCAAATAAAGCAAATATACCTGCAAATATAATTGAGAAAATAGGCACATAGTATATGCACGTATGTATGTATGTACGTACGTATGTATGAATGTATGTGTGTATGTATGTATGTATGTCATTTTTCAGTTTTATTTCAAGATTTCTTGCCAATAGAGAAAGAGCCGCCTTCTAAGCTAGATCGAAGGTTCCTTCATTGGAATTTCAACAACATCTACAGGGTATTTTTGTATGTATGTATATGTGAAGATTTGTATGTTTTGTTTTATCATGCATAGAGTTGCATATCCAGACATGCTCATATATACTTAAATGATAAACTTCTGGAAAGTTTCACAGATTTTTACAATTCCAGTGATGGCTTCTTTCATCAGATTTCTCCTTTCTTTAAAAAGCATACTTTCTCAAGATTGGTATTTAGGCCGTGTGTTATATATTCCAGTACACCAATAATTACAGGTATAAATTTGAACTTGTAATCTGGCTAGAGTAATAGTAATGTATGTATCTATATGTGTGTATGTTTGTGTGAATGTATGTATGTTTGTATGGATGTATATTTGTATGTATGGTTGTATATATGTATTTATGTGTGTGTGTGTGTGTGTGTGTTTGTATATATGTGTGTATGTATGTATGTATGTATGTGTGTGTGTATGTTATGTCCTGGAGTGGGGCATGACTATACTGCATCTAGTATTAGAGACCTGTTACAGGAATTCCAGGGTTTTAAGGAATGCGGAACCATAATTTAGCCATTATTGTTCCGGAGTAGCAGCACTTGTTACGGCCCCAGGCATGGGTTGGGATGAACGACAGGGGTTAAAGACCCCCCTAGCTCTCATTAGAACTTTCTATATGATAAACTTGTGTATATATATATTTTTTTTTTCTCCGTATTTTTTTTCTCCGTGTTTTTCTCCTTGTCTCCGTATTCTTTCTGTTGAAGAGCGTAGCTCGAAACGTCAAAGACTTTCCGTATTCCCGAGCGTCATACTAATGCATCCTTTTGTTATTTACACCACCTGTCCTCGTCTGTTGTTGTTTTTTCGTATATTCTCCCATATATGTATATATATATATATATATATATATATAGAGAGAGAGAGAGAGAGAGAGAGATAGATAAAAGTACAGTTGGTTTTCTGGTCGTCTCAACCTAGTCTCACCCCTCGTCTGAGAGCTGGTTGCGCTGAAAAGAGGGGTCCATAGCTATGCAACTCATTATCCCACTCAACACAAATTGACGCACAGGGACTTCTTGAACCTTTGGAACGTTTGCACCGACTTAGTCAGTTTACAAGTTGGCTTCAGACCATATATGTATGCATGTTATTAGCGAGCTGATAGAATCGTTTGCAAGTTGGATAAAATATCCCCCCTCCTCACCACTCCTAGCCCCTCACAGCACATTTACCTACACATCCATTTCCTTCTGTTCCTAGACTCTTTTTTTTTTCTGTCTTTTCATAATCACTTTGTATCTTGATATAACATCTCTTGTCTTGGTGACTTCGTTAGTACCGGAATCCCGAGGAAAAAGAAAAATTCCCACTACACACTGTAAAGTAGGCTGGCTGCATTAGGAAGGGCATCCGACCGTAGAAACCATGCCAAAGCAGACATTAGAAGGCCCGAAATTGATGGCCTTTTGCTGGAACCAATATTTAGATCTTTTATCTTTTACTTGTTTCAGTCATTTAACT
>NC_069007.1:7337259-7338126 GCF_001194135.2 Octopus bimaculoides
CGTTAAGGGTACACGTGTCTGTGGAGTGCTCAGCCACTTGCACGTTAATTTCACGAGCAGGCTGTTCCGTTGATCGGATCAACTGGAACCCTCGACGTCGTAAGCGACGGAGTGCCACCCCCATATATATATATACAACGGAGTTCTTACAGTTTCCATGTACCTCATTCATTCACAAGGCTTTGGTCTGCCCGAGACTATAGTAGAACACACTTCCCCATAGTGCCGCGCAGTAGGACTGAACCCGGAGCCATGTGGTTAGGAAGCAAGCTTCTTACCACCTAGCAACGCCTCGCCTTATTTATTCTAGTATTTTCTTTCTTTTCGTTCAGAAATCAACTTTGTTTTTTATCCTTCAAGTTTCGACAGCAATGGATGTGTGTATTAGGAACCCAGTGGATGGGTGGGGCTACTGTAGTACTAGATGTTACAAGCCAGAACCTTTTCCGTGAGCTAAAACGAAGGGAAGCACTTTTCCCGGCACACCCACCCTTATTCACTTCCATCACTGGGTGTCGAGACACCCACTTACATGTATCTTACTAGCTATCTCGGTGTGTGTGTGTGTATGTATGTACGCACATTTTCATTTTATCTAGTTTCACCTCATGAGCTGTGGCCATGCAGGGGCACCGCCATTAAAGAACATATATATTTTTATTTCTAATCTAGACACAAGGACCGAAATTTTGGGGGTGGGGGGGCCAGTCGATTAGATCAACCCCAGTACGCAACTGGTACTTAATTTATCGACCCCGAAAGAATGAAAGGCAAAGTCGACCTCGACGGAATTTGAACTCAGAACGTAACGGCAGACGAAATACCGCTAAGCATTTCGCCCGGCGTGCTAACGTTTCGGCCAGCACA
>NC_069007.1:7338172-7340201 GCF_001194135.2 Octopus bimaculoides
TATGTATGTACGCACATTTTCATTTTATCTAGTTTCACCTCATGAGCTGTGGCCATGCAGGGGCACCGCCATTAAAGAACATATATATTTTTATTTCTAATCTAGACACAAGGACCGAAATTTTGGGGGTGGGGGGGCCAGTCGATTAGATCAACCCCAGTACGCAACTGGTACTTAATTTATCGACCCCGAAAGAATGAAAGGCAAAGTCGACCTCGACGGAATTTGAACTCAGAACGTAACGGCAGACGAAATACCGCTAAGCATTTCGCCCGGCGTGCTAACGTTTCGGCCAGCACACCGCCTTCGTTTCCGCCAACTCGCCGCCTTATGTACGTACATAGATGTGAAGATACATGGCATAGTGGTTAAGGTATTCGTCTCACGATCGTAAGATCGTGAGTTCGATTCACGGCGACGCGCTGTGTCCTTGAGCAAGAGACTGTTTTACGTCGCACCCGTCTACTCAGCTGACAAAATATGAGAAGTACTGTGATTCAAAAGGGCCAGCCTTGTCACCTTTTGTGTCACGCAGAGTCTCCTTGAGGACTACGTTAAGGGTACGCGTGTCTGTGGAGTACTCAGCCACTTAGGTGTTAATTTCACGAGCAGACTGTTCCGTTGATCGGATCAGCTGGAACACTCGTCGTCATAACCGACTGAGCGTAAGAAATTAAGTATCGATTTGTACCCCTCCCCTCAAAACAGCTGTTCTGGCACTTAAGTTACAGTTGCCTAAACGGGCTGGTAGTCTGGCAGAATTGTTAACGTTTTTTGTTTAAAAATACCTTCCAATAATTGTTTTGGCTTTTTACGTTCTGGGTTCAAGTCGCACCGATGTCACTTGGCTTTTCATACCCATCCAGGGACGACAAGTACAGTACCAATCAAGTATTGGTGTCGATTTAATCAAGTTAATCCTTTCCTCAGGTGTCAGGTCTTTGTCCCTAAATTACAAAGCAATTATTTTATCCTTTATCTGTTTCAATCATTAGACTGCGGCCAAACTGGGACACCATCTTGAACAAATCGATCCCAGTGTTTTTATCAAGCCCGGTATTGCTTCCGTAAGAGCCCTGTATGAATTCTATTTTTACTGAATCGTTAAGTTACGAGGACGTAAATAAACTAACACCGGTAGTCAAGCTGTAGGTAGTGGTGGAACAAAGACAACAAACATATACACACACACACCACGCACACATGCACACACACGATAAGTTTCCACAGATCCCGTCTCCCAAATCCACTCCCAGAACAATGGTCAGCCAGAGACTATTGCCGCAGGGTGAGATTGAACCCAGTAGTCATGTGGCTGCAAAGCGAACTTCTTATCCAGCCAACCATGTATGCCTGCTCCTAGGTGCAGAGAGGTAATTTTGGGAGCTGCTGTACTACCTGGAACATAAAACCTTTTCCGGCTATAAAATAACAATACTACAATTACCTGACTTTTAAAAATTGGTTCGATCTACAGCAAAGTAAAACCACAAATTCTTTAAAGGTGCGAAAATGTTTATTTTTGTGGAGAAGAAAAATTCATGAATTGAATGTTCAATCCCGGTTTCAACGAATTCAAATCCATCAAAATTTTCTCGATTCAGTTAATACAGGAGATACAGCGTATGACCACTGGTCCGTGAAATAGTTCTTTGTTTCCTTCGTTGTTTCTTTCGTTCATTTTTCTTTAGTCACATTAATATTCGCTAATTACGATGTTAATTGCCGTCATATTATAAACTCCACGGAAATGTCCAACATGCCTGAGGGTTGTTAAGCAAACGTGGTTTTTACCTTGTCAAATTCTCAACACTCCTAATAATATATTGGGGCTAAGAAGGGCCATGATATGACAAAGATATTAAAGAGATGTACCCCGAAGATCCGAAGATTTAATAAGATTCAGTTGTGTCGTTCC
Organism: Octopus bimaculoides; assembly: GCF_001194135.2. Taxonomy (NCBI): domain Eukaryota; kingdom Metazoa; phylum Mollusca; class Cephalopoda; order Octopoda; family Octopodidae; genus Octopus; species Octopus bimaculoides. Next base: position 7,340,091 of record NC_069007.1, read on the forward strand.
GGGTTCAAATCACAACAGGAATAACACCGCGTTTTCTCGTTTCAAAAATATTAGACAATATATACGAACATGTCTTCGCAAAAACAAAAACAAAATAACGGTGGCGTTTTT
>NC_069007.1:7340301-7341088 GCF_001194135.2 Octopus bimaculoides
ATATATATATATATATGTATTTATATATATATATTGTGAGATGGATGAGAGCGCGAGAGAACGAGCGAGAGAGAGAGGTGGGGGGAGACACAGAGAAAGAAAGAGAGAAAGAGAAAAAAACTGTGTCCAGACTCTTTTATCTGCGAAAACTAATGCAAAAACATATGAATCAGGTATTATTGGTCGCCGTGTGAATAGCTGATGCCGAGCGATTATATCATCGGATTGGCATTCGTATTCACACCTAGCTCGATCATAATATCGATTTATCTGTTTATTGATTTCGCTTGAGATTCTATTAAGGTTTGACAGAGTGACGAGTGACTCGGATTTTATTTGCTATGATAACAGTTGTTGTGGTGTTAGTGGTAGTAGTAGTAGTAGTAGTAGTAGTAGTAGTAGTAGTTGTTGTTGCTGTTTGTGTTGTTGTTGTTGCTGTTGTTGCCTTCTAGGAAAGCTGCTCTGGCTTTTGCATTCAGTTATTGTAATAGTCGCCATGTTGTTTTGCTAGTCGTCGTAGCTGTCGTGGTAGAGCTCGCAGTTGTAGTCGTCGTCGTCGTCGTCGTCGTCATCATGATGATGATGATGATCATCATCATCATCATCATCTTCACCGTTACAATCTGCACCAAACCGCCGCTACCACCACCACCACCACCACCACCACCACCATCACTGCCACCACCACCTTTTCCGTCTCCTTATCTCCCTCATTCTTCTTCACCACCACCACCATTGTCATGAACATCACAGTCATCATCATCATCATCATCATCATCATCATCAT
>NC_069007.1:7341863-7342440 GCF_001194135.2 Octopus bimaculoides
AAGAAAAAGAAGAAGAAGAAGAAGAAGAAGAAGAAGAAGAAAAGGAAAAAGAAGAAGAGAAAAGAAGAGAAGAAGAAGAAGATAAGAATAATAATAATAATAATAATAATAATAATAATAATAAGAAGAAGAAGAAGAAGAAGAAGAAGAAGAAGAAGAAGAAGAAGAAGAAAAGGAAGAAAAAAGAGGTGAAAAAGAAAATGATGATGATAGAGAAGAAGAAGAAGAAGAAGAAGAAGAAGAAGAAGAAGAAGAAGAAGAAGAAGAAGAAGAAGAAGAAAAAGGAGGGGAAGAAGAAGATGATGATGATAGAGAAGAAGGAGGTGAAATAGAATAAGAAAAAGGAGAAAAGGAAAAAGAAGAAGAAATAAAATAAAAAATAAACAAGACACCACAATATGGATACAAAACTGCAAGTATGCGTTACTCGGTTGCATATTGAGAAAACGCGCATATACACACACATGCAGAAAGAGAGGGAAAGAGAGAGAGAGAGAAAATGAAAGATAGAGAAGGGGGAGAGAGAAGGGGGAGAGAGAAGGGGGAGAGAGAAGGGGGAGAGAGAAGGGGGAGAGAG
>NC_069007.1:7347174-7350677 GCF_001194135.2 Octopus bimaculoides
ATATATATATATATATATATACATACCTAAATCTAAAGATGAATTATTTCGATTATTGCGTGAAAAGTGACAATCACAAAGCTCATCACTTCAATGCCAAAAAGGAGTTTCTGAATTAAAAACTGCAAAGGGAATGTCAACTAACTATTAAAGTATGTAGTCCTACCTATCGATTACATTTCAATTGTTCGCTTTGCGTATTAAATAAAAGATTTTGAAAATCAAAGGTGTCTATTTACTTCCTGTGTGTCTGTGTATATAATTATTTTGAGGGGAACGTTGGATCTTGAGCTACGAATAACAACGTATAAAATATAGGGTTAACACAATGTTATTGTTTCACTTTTGACACGTAATACTGAAATAGTGGACGAGATATGATATTGCTCTGGGCTCGCACTAGGCAAGAAGTTAAAAAATTTTTTGGCCTATGACACTACATGGACCCTAATTAAGGCATCTGTAAAATTTGAATGAAATTAGTTGTGTTGTTCTCAAGTTTTAGGGATTCACACAGACACACAGACACACATTCTCATCTTTATATATATGAGAGAGAGTTCGGCAAGAAATTGTCCATAAATCAGTGCATCCAACAAAAAGTACATCTTGGTATCTATTCCGCCCGAGTTGCGCAAGCGCATTTTTGCCTGTCGATCTCGATGTTACATTACAAATACAAGAATCTAACGATTGGTTTGTTGTAAACGCATAAATAACGACACAACGTTATAATCGACTGAAATGCAATTCTATTAATTAAACACACACACACACATACTCACAATACACACAACAACAACAACAACAACAACAACAAAGCAAATTAAAAATATATAAGCAAGAAAATCGATAGATTCAAATCTAACCTCCTGTTTGCCACTTACTACGTGAACAACAAACATGAAAAAAAAAAAGAAAAAAAAAAGAAAAAGAAAAATCACTCATAGCATTGTACCGATATTAGAAATCGATATTTTCTCTGGTCCATTCATTCATATATGACCAACAAACATGTCACTTGGCGGATGGAGAATCAAGTTCTTCTGATTCATTATGATAGTCAGCGTATCACAGAAGAGCAGACCGCCTGAATATCGATTGTCCAGCCATAATACTCACTACGCTACATTAAATATGCCAACACTAACTTAACTATTGTTTGTTTGTATCTTTTTTTTTCATATGGATGGCGTCTGTGAGTAAATTACTATAATAACTACCGTGTAATTATTATGAATTATATTTTTAATTGCTAATATATGTCAACTTTTTTTTCTTTAAAACATCTACTTAATGATTCATGCTTCACTGCTTTCATAAGTACATGAAAAAGGGGAATCTATGCCTCGTTCAGGAGATCTAATGAACAACGAAACGTGTCCGGAATATTCGTTTTCTGCCGTCCTCTCCGAAATAACTGAGATGAAGAGAAGAGGGTTAGCAAAGAAAAAAAAAAACAAAGAAACAAGAAGCCAAACTTGATATCTTCTGTTCGGTTTTCATGCCTATCGTCAACTACGGTCATAAACGACTGAAAGAATCCACGATGGTGGATAGAAGCAGCTGAAACGGGGTTCTTCCAAATGATCTCCAAAGAAACTGACTTGAGAGGGCGCATAACTCGAATATGTAAGAGTTTCTCCAGGCCCAGCCGCTACTTTATCCCCACTGGAAAGTCACGGCACGTGGCTTAGTCGTTAGGGGTATTTGGCTCACAATCATAAGGTCATGAGTTCGATTCCTGGCAGCGTGTTGTATCCTTGAGCAAGACACTTTATTTCACATTGCTCCAGACCACTCAGCTGGTAAAAATGAGTTGTACCAGTAATTCAAAAGGGCCAGCCTTGTCACACTTTGTGTCATGCTGATTCTCCCTGAGAACTACGTTAAGGGTATACGTGTCTGTGGAGTACTCATCCACTTGCATGTTAATTTTACAAGCAGGCTGCTCCGTTGTTCGGATCAACTGGAACACGCGTCGTCGTAACATCGGGGTGCTCCGGTACGACGGACATGTGATGAGAATGTCGCAGGAAAGAATTGTAAGACGGATTCTTCAAGCCAAGCCAAGCGGCAGGAGACCAAGGGGGTTGACCAAAAACGAAATGGTTGGACAATATCCATGGTCTCGGTTGGTCACGTTTGGGAATCCAGCTGGAAAGTATTATGACAGTTGCTTCTGAGAGGAACTTACGGAGCAGATGCTTCAGGACACTTACCACACGACCCTCTCATGACCAGTGGGCGCAGAAGATGGACTGATGGTTGGATATTAGTCATCAAGTTACTCCTGTTGTCTTTTCCTAATCGCATAATTATTTCTAATTAGAATTTCGCTTAATGATCACCAATTTAAAGAATGTTATCACTAACTTAACTCCGGAAATATATAACCGACTGCAATTATTTAATAGGTTTGGTTTGTTTTCTGGTTTCTGTTTGTATCTGCACATCCATGTGGTTAGGAAGTTCGCTTTTTTGCAGGTACGGGACGTGTTCCCGCGTTTGATCCCACTGTGTAAAAAAGAAAAGAACAAAAATCCTTAGACTTGCGTTTTCTACTGACTGTGCTGGAATCGGTAATTCCGCAACTGGTAAGTGTTATAGTGTGATGGGTAACAATTTTGATCTGATAGATAGGGGTAGACATCTATGTGATGAAAATAATGATTTCAGTACAGTTCATGGAATTGTATTAATGCCTAATGACTTTAAATTAGATAATAGACAGCTCCGTAGCTGGTAGAAGTATGAAAGTTCAGTTTTCTTCAAATAGTGAAAATGATTTCTCTGTCTGAAAATAAAAGCGTAGTATGCAGAAACTTTAATCTAAAGCGCAGGCGCAATTGGCATAATTTAAGTACACACACTACACACACACACGCACACATACACGCACACATACTCACACAGACATACACACACATGCGCACACAGACACATGTATGTATACATTTAAGCTTGAATACATACACACGCACACAAACACTCACACACGCACACTTATATATACATGCATACATATTTACTTGCATATTTCGTGTGCATGTGTGTGTGTGCGTGTGTGTATGTGAATGTGTGTACGTGTGTGCGTGTGTGTGTGTGTGTTGTTTATGTGAAAAGTTTGCATTCCTTTTCGAAATGCTTCACACAGTTTCGAGTAACACGCACAAACACACATTGCTCATTCACACACACATAACAAGCAGACACACACACACACACACCACATCAAACATACACACAACCTTAAACAAAAAACTAAATTGCCAAAACAAAAACAAATCTCTAAAACAACACAATAATAACAAAAAGAGCACCACAGGGAAAACAGAGAAGTACACACACACACACACACACACACACACACACGTACAATTATACCACAAACACAGACCTCGCGCACACACAAACACACTCACACACACACAGCGCGCACACAAACACACACATACACACACAAACAGACTCACAGATAGGCGCGCACACACACACACACA